>NC_091171.1:10731316-10753816 GCF_040958095.1 Procambarus clarkii
TACTCTTGCACCCGTAGAACTGCAGTACCCGACGTCGAGAGCGAGGGGAACCTTTTATTGTCAATCCCCACTTCGTCACTGAACCCGATCTCGACGGACTGTCGGTTTCTTAAGGTGGCGTTTGTGGGGCGTATACTCACGACGCACCCCTAGGAGGCCCCGACAAGATCGGCGATAGCTTCTTGTTGGGTGTCCTGCCTCTAATTGTGGCTCCATGGTGGGTGTGGGGGCACATTCGTGAGTGAATTCGTAATTTCGTCAAGATGATAACCCCTGTTTCGGCTGCTTCTGGCTTACCTTTTCAGGCTCGTGGGGTGGGCGACCAAGCCCCCGAGTCGGTCCGTATTGGAAGACCGGGCTCTGTAGCCTCCGCTGCATTGGGCCCCGACCTTGCTCCTCCTTTGGCCTCTCTGACTCCTTCCCCTGGCTCCCCTCCCTCCTCTGTGGTTGGGTCGAGCCCCAAGCCCCCAGTGGTGACTACCTCGTCCCCTGGCGCGGCTCCTTCTCTAGTTGTAACTACTGCGCCTTTTAACCCCTCTCTCTCTGGGGGTTCTCACCGCCGTTCTCGTCACGGCCGCCCTCGCTCGATTCCTTCCGGTTCTGCTACCTATCAAGCCTTGTTTGGTCCCGCTTCGTGGGCCAAATATTTTGATCTCCTCCCTCTTGATTCTGCGCCTCCTGACGATTTCTCCCTTCATCGACATCTCATTGATTCCGTGGATGCCTCCATTACTTTTAACCCCACTCGTCTCGGTACGCGTGTCGTTGCTGCTCCTTCTCAGGATGCTGCTTCCCGCTTGGCTGCCTTATCCTGCCTTGGCGAGACCCCCGTTCGGGTCTTGAAGAACGTTCAGTTGAATGCCAGTGTTGGCACTATTTTGCTCCCGCCCCATGTTGCGACCGGTGTTCGGGACCTACGCGACTGCCACGACGATATTCGACATATCCTCGCTGCCCAGGGCCATTCTATTCTCCAGGTGGACACGTTTACTCGTCCCCCTCGTGGTAGTCGCCGTCAACCCCTCCGGGTTGTGAAGATTACCTTTGATGGTAGGACCCTTCCACCCTCTGTCATTCTTGCTGGTGCCAGGTGCTCTGTCCAGGAGTACGTTCCTTCTCCTCGGCTCTGCAACAAGTGCTGGAGGTTTGGGCATGGTGCCCTCCGCTGCTCCGGGACTGTCTCTCTCTGTCCTTTGTGTGGTGGCGAAGGTCACTCTAAGTCGGAGTGCGCTTCTCCCCAGGCTCGTTGCCTCAACTGCGGTGAGGCCCATCCTACCTTCTCCCGTGCGTGTGTCCATTACAAGCTTGAGGCAGCCGTCCTCAACTTGAAGCACCGGGAGCGTTTATCTTTTCCTGAGGCGAGGCGCCAGGTTCGCCGGCTCCCGCCTTATGCTAATATCTCTTATGCTCGCGTGTTGCGCTCTTCCTCTCCTCGTCCTTCCCGCCTTCCTCAGACTCACAACCGTTTCCAGGCCTTGGACCCTGATGCGCCCACTGCCCCCTCCTCTGTCCCTTTGGGTTCTCTCCCGAAGGATCCTCCTCCTGGTCCTCTGTCTGGGGTTCCCCTTCCTTCTACCCGGTCTGTCGTGTCTTCTGTGTCTCCTTCCTCGTCCCCCTCCGATCCTCCTTCCCATCCTCTTCCTCCATCTATCGGCTCTCCCCGCCGCCTGTCGGTGCGGGCGGATGTCCATCGCTCTCCTAACGGCCGTCGTGTGTGCTCTCGTTCGGCTTCTCCTGTTGAGACACTGGAATCCGTTGCCCGGTACGTAGTTGCTGGGACACCGGTCTCTTTAAGTCAGAAGCGTAAGCCTGGCTCCTCTCCTTCCTCTTCCCCGGCGGGTAAGAAGGCTTCGCTTTCTTCCTCGGCTCCTCCTTCTGGCTCTGTTGCTCCTTCCACTCCCGTTTCAGTGCTTGCGCCCCCTGTTCCTGCTATGGAGGTTTCTTTGGCCCCTGCTTCCCTTTCGGTTGCTGCTCTTGCTGGGGTGCGCTCCTCTCTTTCTACTCCCCCTCTTCCTGCTGCTGTCCTTGACTGCTCCTCTCCGTTGTCTCCTCCTCCTCCTCCTCCTCCGGACCCTGCCCGCCCACCTCTGATCTGTTCTCCCGTTTCCTTCCCTCCGTCTTTGCTCAGTTTACCCATGCCCCCTAACCCTGACTTTGCTGACCCTGATCCCGACCCTGATATTCTTTAACGTGCTCTGTTGGTCTTTCGCCTTTGTTTCTTCCTTGTTCTCTGTTTTTGTCCTTTCTCTTCTCGTCGTTGTCCATTCTTCAATGGAACGTTCGAGGTTATTACGCCAATTTCCTCGAACTCCAACTTCTGGTTTCGCGGTTTTCGCCCCTTTGTGTCTGTCTCCAGGAGCCGATGCTTGGTGCTCGTCCTGGTCGTTTTCGTGGCTATTCCTTTCTCTCCCCCCCCCCAGCCATTGCTGGGGCTTCTAATTCTTCTGCTCTCTTGATTCGGGCTGATGTTCCCTTTGTTCCTTTACTTTTTCCTTCGCCTCTCCATTGTTCTGCTGCTCGTATCTTTGTGGGCAAATGGTACACAGTTTGTTCCATTTATCTCCCCCTGAGTGTCCCGCTCTCTCTTCCTGATTTGAAACACCTCCTAGACTCCTTGCCGGAGCCTGTGCTCCTGCTGGGTGACTTCAATTGTCGTCATTCTCTTTGGGGTGACGTTCTGATGAATACCCGGGGTCGCCTCCTTGAGCCGTTTCTCCTCTCTTCTTCCCTGTCTCTTCTGAATTCTGGTGAGCCCACTCATTTGGACTCTCGAACTCGCACCCTTTCTTGTCTTGATCTTTCTCTCTGCTCTTCTTCTCTTTACTTGGATTTCACATGGCAGGTTCTTGATGACCTCCATGGAAGTGATCATTTCCCCATCCTTGTTTCCTTTTTCTCTTTTCGCCCTTCCCTCTCTTTCCCTAGGTGGCAGTTTGCTAAGGCGGACTGGACCCTATTTTCCCTCAGTGCTACTCTCTCTGACCTCTCCCTTCTGCCCCTCTCTCGCGCTCTCCTCCTTTTTCATGACACTGTCTTCGACGCTGCCCTCCGCTCTATTCCTCGCTCTTCCTCTCGGGGTCCACGGAAGTGCGTTCCCTGGTGGAATGCGGACTGTGCTCGGGCTGTCCGCTGTAAGCGTGCAGCCTGGAAGAAGCACCGCCGTAGGCAGACGACCGATTCTTTTCTTTTCTTTCGGAAAGCGAGTGCGGTGGCCCGTAGGGCCATCCGTACGGCTAAACGTGAATGTTGGGCATCTTATGTCTCGACAATTACGTCCGAAACCCCTCTGGCCCAGATCTGGAAGCGTATCCGCAAGATAGCGGGTAAGTTCGTTCCCGATGTTTCACCGGTCCTTCACCTCCATGATACTCTTGTGGCGGACCCGTTGCAGGTCGCTTCCGAACTGGGTTCCCACTTTTCTTCTGTTAGCTCTGGTCTTCATCTTCCCCAATCTTTCCTTCTTCGTAAACCTGTCCTTGAGTCTCGTCCTTTAGATTTCTGCACTCATCTTCAGCTTCCCTATAATGATCCCTTCTCTCTCTCTGAACTTCGTTCTGCCCTGGCCCTCTGCGGTTCTACGGCGGCGGGCTCCGATGGTATTCATTATGAGATGCTTCGCCATCTCCCTCCGAGCACGTCTCAGTATTTACTGAGTCTGTATAATCGGATCTGGGAGTCGTTGTCAGTCCCTGAGGACTGGCTCGATGCCGTTGTCCTCCCTGTTCGCAAACCGGGGTCTCTGGGTACTTCCCCTAAGGACTTTCGCCCTATTGCTCTCACAAGTTGTGTCTGCAAACTCTTTGAACGTATGGTTAACGTTCGTCTGATGTGGTTCCTGGAACACCATCACCTCCTCTCCCCTTCTCAATTTGGTTTCCGCAAGTGCCGCAGCACGACAGATGTCCTGGTGAACTTGGAGGTCTATATACGTACTGCTTTTGCTGCGAAGACCTCCGTTGTTGCCGTCCTTTTTGACCTAGAAAAGGCTTACGACACCACTTGGCGTTATCATATCCTATCTCAACTTCATTCTTTTGGCCTTCGTGGTCATCTCCCTCTCTTTCTCCGCAGCTTCCTCTCTCGTCGTTCCTTTCGGGTGCGCCTTGGTACCGCTCTCTCTCCCTCTTTTCAGCAATACGAAGGTGTGCCCCAGGGTAGTGTTCTGAGCACTACTCTTTTTCTGGTTGCCCTCAATGGTCTTCTTTCCTCTCTTCCTTCTGGTGTCTTCTCCGCTCTCTATGTCGATGATCTTACCCTTTGTTGTCAGGGTGATGATTCGCCTCTCCTTCAACGCCGGCTTCAACTTGCGATTGATGCCGTGTCGTCTTGGGCCACAGGTCATGGCTTCAAGTTCTCTACTTCTAAGACTTGTGCCATGACTTTTACGCGGAAACGGGTTGTTCTTCGTCCCTCTTTGTCACTTTATGGTCATCCCCTTGAATACAAAGATTCCGCGAAGCTTTTGGGGTTATTCCTTGACACTCGTTTGTCTTGGTCTCCCCATATCTCTTACCTCCGTGTTGAGTGCTCTAAGTCCCTTACCCTCCTTCGGGTCTTGTCCCATACTTCTTGGGGGGCAGATAGGCGCACTCTCCTTGCTTTACATTCCTCTCTCGTCCTGTCTAAGCTCGATTATGGTTGCCCTGCTTACTCGTCTGCTTCTCCTTCTACTCTTCGCCGTCTTGATGCTTTGCACCATACTGGGTTGCGCCTCGGTTCTGGTGCCTTTCGTTCGACTCCCGTCCTTAGCTTGTATGTTGACACTGGCTTCCTGTCTCTCCAGGACCGCCGTGATCGCTATTGTCTTCGCTATCTTGCGCGGTCCTTGCAACATCCTTCCTCTCGTCTCTGTCGTGCTTTAACTTTTACCCCTCCTGCGGTTCCTGTTCCTCTTCACCACCTCCCTCTTTCTGTCCGGTTATCTCGCCTGCAGGATTCTCTTTCCGTTCGTATTTCTGATGTTTCTCCTCGTGTTGTTCCTTCTTTGCCCCCGTGGAGGGTCCCTCTTCCGCGGTTTTGTACATCCTTGACTCGTATCACTAAAGCTTTTACCCCTCCTACAGTTCTAAAACGCCTTTTCCTCGAGCACTTTTCTTCTCACTCCCGCTCCGTTTCTGTCTTCACCGATGGGTCTAAGTCAGCGGACGGTGTTGGCTACTCTGTTGTTTTTCCTGATCGCACTTATATGTGTCGCTTGCCTCCGGAGACTAGCGTCTTTACAGCGGAACTTTATGCTATTCTCTATGCTCTTCGTCTCCTGCTTTCTCGTTGTCAGTCTTCCTTTGTGGTTGTTGTTGACTCTCGTAGTGCCCTCATGGCTCTCGGGTGCTTTAATCCAGTTCATCCGGTAGTTGTCGAGATCCAGCATTGGCTGTTTCTCGTTCACAGTAAATTTAAGTCGGTTGAGTTTTGTTGGGTTCCCAGCCATATTGGCGTGTCTTTAAATGAGCGTGCGGATGCTGCCGTTAAGGAAGCTGTCCGCTCTTGTCCCATCTCTCGTAAAGGCATTCCGTATTCCGACTTTTACCCGGTTATCCATTCCTCAGTCCTTACCCGTTGGCAGGCTTCTTGGTTGTCTGTTACTGGTAACAAGCTACGTACTCTTAAATGTTGTGTTTCCTCGTGGCCGTCCTCCTTCCACCGTAACCGGCGGTGGGAAACAGCTCTAGCGAGGTTGCGTATTGGCCATACTCGCTTAACCCATGGTCACTTGATGGAGCGCCGCCCTGCTCCTTATTGTCCTAGTTGCATTGTCCCTCTTACGGTCGTGCATGTCCTTCTTGAATGTCCTGACTTCCAGGACGAGCGTGTGTCTTGCTTTCCGACCGCCCCTCGCGGTCACCTGTCCCTCGATAGAATTCTTGGTGACTCGGATACTTTTGATATCGTTCGCCTTATGCGTTTTTGTTCTCGTATTGGCATCCTTGGTGATATTTAGCGCCCTCTGATTATTTTGCGTATTTGATGGTGCTACATAGCCTTCCCGGTTTGGTGCCTTCTTTTGATAATTACTTACTTACTTCAAAGCGTTATATGACAAAGAGTGCTGGGAAGACGGGACACCACGAGCGTAGCTCTCATCCTGTAACTACACTTGGGTAATTACACTTAGGTAATTACACACACACACACCCACACCCGCCCCCTGCCAGCACACACACCCGCCCCCTGCCAACACACACACACACACCCGCCCCCTGCCAACACACACACACACACACCCGCCCCCTGCCAACACACACACACACACACACACCCGCCCCCTGCCAACACACACACACACACACACCCGCCCCCTGCCAACACACACACACACACACCCGCCCCCTGCCAACACACACACACACACACACACACACACACACACACACACACACACACACACACACACACACACACACACACACACACACACACACACACACCCGCCCCCTGCCAACACACACACACACACACACACACACACACACACACACACACACACACACACACACACACACACACACACACACACACACACACACACACACCCGCCCCCTGCCAACACACACACACACACACACACACACCCGCCCCCTGCCAACGCGCGCGCGCACGCACACACACACACACACACACACACACACACACACACACACACACACACACACACACACACACACACACACACACACACACACACACACACCCCCCCCGCCCCCTGCCAACGCACACACACACACCCGCCCCCTGCCAACGCACACACACACACCCGCCCCCTGCCAACGCGCGCACACACACACACACACACACACACACACACACACACACACACACACACACACACACACACACACACACACACACACACACACACACACCCGCCCCCTGCCAACACACACACACACCCACCCCCTGCCAACGCAGACACACACACACACCCGCCCCCTGCCAGCACACACCCTGTGTGTATATATATATATACATATATGTATGTATTATATATATGTATATATATATACATAATATATATAATAAATATATATATATATATATATATATATATATATATATATATATATATATATATATATATATATTATTAAATATGACCGAAAAAGTAAGATTAATAATTCTAACACGAATTTTCTCAATCTTTCGTACATTACGCTTCACTGTTGGAGGTAAATCAAAAATCACTTCTCCAAAATTCATTTTTATTTCTAGTCTGACGCGACACGGGCGCGTTTCGTAAAACTTATTACATTTTCAAAGACTTCACAAATACACAACTGATTAGAACGTATCTCTGATTTTATATCTACATTTGAGTGAGGTGGTAAGGGTGATGTGGCATTAACACAAGACAGAACAGGAGGGGATATTAATAGGGTATTAAAAGTATCAACACAAGACAGAACAGAAACAATGGGTATTGAATAGAAGTGTTTGTAGAAAGCCTATTGGTCCATATTTCTTGATGTTTCTATATTGGAGCGGAGTCTTGAGGTGGGTAGAATATAGTTGTGCAATAATTGGCTGTTGATTGCTGGTGTTGACTTCTTGATGTGTAGTGCCTCGCAAACGTCAAGCCGCCTGCTATCGCTGTATCTATCGATGATTTCTGTGTTGTTTACTAGGATTTCTCTGGCGATGGTTTGGTTATGGGAAGAGATTATATGTTCCTTAATGGAGCCCTGTTGCTTATGCATCGTTAAACGCCTAGAAAGAGATGTTGTTGTCTTGCCTATATACTGGGTTTTTTGGAGCTTACAGTCCCCAAGTGGGCATTTGAAGGCATAGACGACATTAGTCTCTTTTAAAGCGTTCTGTTTTGTGTCTGGAGAGTTTCTCATGAGTAGGCTGGCCGTTTTTCTGGTTTTATAGTAAATCGTCAGTTGTATCCTCTGATTTTTGTCTGTAGGGATAACGTTTCTATTAACAATATCTTTCAGGACCCTTTCCTCCGTTTTATGAGCTGTGGAAAAGAAGTTCCTGTAAAATAGTCTAATAGGGGGTATAGGTGTTGTGTTAGTTGTCTCTTCAGAGGTTGCATGGCTTTTCACTTTCCTTCTTATGATGTCTTCGATGAAACCATTGGAGAAGCCGTTATTGACTAGGACCTGCCTTACCCTACAGAGTTCTTCGTCGACTTGCTTCCATTCTGAGCTGTGGCTGAGAGCACGGTCGACGTATGCGTTAACAACACTCCTCTTGTACCTGTCAGGGCAGTCGCTGTTGGCATTTAGGCACATTCCTATGTTTGTTTCCTTAGTGTAGACTGCAGTGTGGAAACCTCCGCCCTTTTCCATGACTGTTACATCTAGAAAAGGCAGCTTCCCATCCTTTTCCGTCTCGTAAGTGAAACGCAGCACGGAACTCTGCTCAAATGCCTCCTTCAGCTTCTGCAGATGTCTGACATCAGGTACCTGTGTAAAAATGTCGTCAACATACCTGCAGTATATGGCCGGTTTCAAGTTCATGTCGACTAAGACTTTTTGCTCGATGGTACCCATGTAGAAGTTTGCAAACAGGACACCTAGGGGAGAACCCATGGCGACCCCATCTACTTGCTTATACATGTGCCCATCCGGGCTCAAGAAGGGTGCCTCTTTAGTACAAGCTTGGAGTAGTTTCCTCAGAATACTTTCTGGCATGTCAAGAGGAGTACAGGCTGGATCACGATACACTCTGTCGGCTATCATTCCGATTGTCTCGTCCACAGGTACGTTGGTAAACAGCGATTCTACGTCCAACGAGGCTCTTATCCCTGTGGCCCGTGTGCCCCGCATTAAGTCCACAAATTCCTTTGGAGACTTCAGGCTGAAGGCGCAAGGAACATAAGGAGTCAGCAGGCCGTTGAGTCGCTTTGCCAGTCTGTACGTGGGTGTGGGTATCTGGCTAATGATTGGCCGAAGTGGGTTTCCAGGCTTGTGCGTCTTGACATTTCCATACGCATATCCAGGTTTATATTCCCCAATGATCTTTGGCAGGTGGAGTCCGGATTTCTTGGCGTTTACAGTTTCGATCAGTTTGTTGACCTTTGCTTTTAATTCGGCTGTAGTGTCCTTCGTTACCCTTTGGAACTTAGTTTGGTCAGAGAGTATGATGTTCATTTTCGCCAGATATTCGTCTTTTTTAAGAATGACATATATTGGCGACTTGTCACCTCTCCTGACAACTATCTCCTTGTTCTCACGAAGGCTTTTAGCTGCCGCTTTAAGCTCGGGGGACAGTATGGTGCTTCTGTAGTTGCCTCGATTCTTTCCTCCTTCTGCAATAAGTTCTGCTTGTAAGGTATCTTTGGTAGTGACCTTCTTTTGTGTCTCGAGGTCGAATATGTCGTCCAACAGAATTTCCAACTCTACTTTCCGGGCCATTTCACTCGGTCTGGACATAACATGACAGTTTATGCCCAGATTTAGGAGAGTGACTTGGTCCTCAGTGAGGTTAATTCCTGCAAGGTTCAGGAAGCCATCTCTTGGTCGTGGAATTGCCATAGGTCCTCCATATAATGTTGTTAGTTTCTTGATAATCCTTGTTTCAGTGCTGAGGTGATGTTGGTCTGTGAGGATGTCGAGGTGTTGTTCAATGCGGGTACGGATACTATGGTCGATGTTGCTATTTCTCCACTCGTTTGTAGCATGAAGTAGTTGCGTTTTGTTGTCTTTGATTTCATTCTCTGCCTTGTATATCTGATCACGAATCAGATCCTGGCGATATTTTATCGTGAAGGCTTGATTCCTTGCTGCTGGGTCGTGCACTTTAATATTAGTATATTTTGGTAGCAGTCTTTCCTGTAGACATATATTATTAAATATGACCGAAAAAGTAAGATTAATAATTCTAACACGAATTTTCTCAATCTTTCGTACATTACGCTTCACTGTTGGAGGTAAATCAAAAATCACTTCTCCAAAATTCATTTTTATTTCTAGTCTGACGCGACACGGGCGCGTTTTAGCCACTATTACGCAAAGCGTTTCGGGCATATATATATATATATATATATATACATTGAAATGGCAAAGTGATATATATGGAACAGTTTGCCAGAGACGACAGTACTGACGGGGCTGGTGGATTGTTTCAAGCGTAGGCTAGACAAGTATAAGAGCGGTTGTGGTTGGAGATAGAGGTGCTGCCTTGCTGCAATATCGTCTCTTTTTTGACATTATTGCAAATTAAGGGTTAAGACTAGAGATAATTAGACGGCTGAATATTAATTAGTTTTTTAATTTGGTTGTGGGGGGGGGGGGAATACTGTCAATCAGTAGTGAGGGATCTCCCTGGGCTGTTATGGTATGTAGGGGATTGTTAATTTATCATCAGTAATACAAGGTATATGTAGACGCCTAATTCCATCTACAATAATTAAGCTGTATTGTATAAGTATGTGGTGTGATATACAAGATTGTGGTTACATGTGATTGTGGTTATGTGGGTGCAGGCGGGGCGGCGGTGGGCGGAGTGGGCGGCGGCAAGACTGAGACCCTGACGAGTCTCGCGCGGGCGGCGGGGCACCACCTGGCCACCCTCACCTGCACCTCTTATACTCCGGCACAGGTACTCCTCCTTCCCTCGTCCCTCCCCCCCCCCTTGTGTTCCCTCGTCCCTCCCCCCCCTTGTGTTCCCTCGTCCCTCCCCCCTGTGTTCGCTCGTAACTCCCCCCCCTGTAGTCCCTCGCCCCTCCCCCCTGTGTTCGCTCGTAACTCCCCCCCCTGTGTTCCCTCGTCCCTCCCCCCCTGTGTTCCCTCGTCCCTCCCCCCTGTGTTCCCTCGTCCCTCACCCCCCCTGTGTTCCCTCGTCTCTTCCCCATCCCTGTGTTCCCTCGTCCCTCCCCCCCCTTGTGTTCCCTCGTCCCTCCACCCTGTGTTCGCTCGTAACTCCCCCCCTGTGTTCCCTCGTCCCTCCCCCCCTATGTTCCCTCGTCCCTCCCCCCCTGTGTTCCCTCGTCCCTCACCCCCCCTGTGTTCCCTCGTCCCTTCCCCATCCCTGTGTTCCCTCGTCCCTCCCCCCCCCTGTGTTCCCTCGTCCCTTCCCTTCCCTGTGTTCCCTCGTCCCTCCCCCCCCTGTGTTCCCTCGTCCCTTCCCTTCCCTGTGTTCCCTCGTCCCTCCCCCCCTTGTGTTCCCTCGTCCCTCCCCCCCCTGTGTTCCCTCGTCCCTTCCCCATCCCTGTGTTCCCTCGTCCCTCCCTCCCCCCTGTGTTCCCTCGTCCCTTCCCTTCCCTGTGTTCCCTCGTCCCTCCCCCCCTTGTGTTCCCTCGTCCCTCCCCCCCTGTGTTCCCTCGTCCCTCCCCCCCTGTGTTCCTCGTCCCTCCCCCCCTGTGTTCCCTCGTCCCTCCCCCCCTGTGTTCCCTCGTCCCTCCCCCCCCTGTGTTCCCTCGTCCCTCCCCCCCCTGTGTTCCCTCGTTCTGGTCCCTCCCCCCTCTGTGTTCCCTCGTCCTGGTCCCTCCCCCCGTGTTCCCTCGTCCTGGTTCCTCCCCCCTGTGTTCCCTCGTCCTGGTCCCCCCCTGGGTTCCCTCGTCCCTGTCCCCCCCTGTGTTCCCTAGTCCTGGTCTCTGCCCCCCCCCTGTGTTCCCTCGTCCTGGTCCCTGCCCCCCTTGTGTTCCCTCGTCCTGGTCCCCCCCTGTGTTCCATTGTCCTGGCCCCCCCCCGTGTTCCCTCGTCCTGGTCCCTGCCCCCCTTGTGTTCCCTCGTCCTAGTCCCCCCCCCCCTGTGTTCCCTCGTCCTGGTCCCTGCCCCCCCTTGTGTTCCCTCGTCCTGGTCCCCCCCGTGTTCCCTCGTCCTGGTCCCCCCCTGTGTTCCCTCGTCCCGGTCCCCCCCCCTGTGTTCCCTCGTACTGGTCCGCCCCCCTGTGTTCCCTCGTCCCGGTCCCCCCCCTGTGTTCCCTCGTCCTGGTCCGCCCCCCTGTGTTCCCTCGTCCCTCCCCCCCTGTGTTCCCTCGTCCTAGTCCCCCCCTGTGTTCCCTCGTCCTGGTCCCTGCCCCCCCTTGTGTTCCCTCGTCCTGGTCCCCCCCGTGTTCCCTCGTCCTGGTCCCCCCCTGTGTTCCCTCGTCCCGGTCCCCCCCCCCTGTGTTCCCTCGTCCTGGTCCGCCCCCCTGTGTTCCCTCGTCCCTCCCTCCCTGTGTTCCCTCGTCCCTCCCCCCCTGTGTTCCCTCGTCCCTCCCACCCCCTGTGTTCCCTCGTCCCTCCCCTGTGTTCCCTCGTCCCTCCTCCCCTGTGTTCCCTCGTCCTGGCCCCCCCGTGTGTTCCCTCGTTCTGGTCCCTCCCCCCCCTGTGTTCCCTCGTCCTGGTAACTCCCCCTATGTTCCCTCGTCCTGGTCCCCCCCATGTTCCCTCGTCCCTGCCCCCCCCCTGTGTTCCCTAGTCCTGGTCTCTGCCCCCCCTGTGTTCCCTCGTCCTGGTCCCTGCCCTCCCTGTGTTCCCTCGTCCTGGTCCCTGCCCCCCCTGTGTTCCCTCGTCCTGGTCACTGCCCCCCCCTGTGTTCCCTCGTCCTGATCCCTGCCCCCCCCCCTGTGTTCCCTCGTCCTGGTCCCCCCCCCTGTGTTCCCTCGTCCTGGTCCCCCCCCTGTGTTCCATCGTCCTGGTCCCCCCCCTGTGTTCCCTCGTCCTGGTCCCTGCCCCCCCCCTGTGTTCCCTCGTCCCTCACCCCCCCTGTGTTCCCTCGTCCCTTCCCCATCCCTGTGTTCCCTCGTCCCTCCCCCCCCCTGTGTTCCCTCGTCCCTTCCCTTCCCTGTGTTCCCTCGTCCCTCCCCCCCTTGTGTTCCCTCGTCCCTCCCCCCCTGTGTTCCCTCGTCCCTTCCCTTCCCTGTGTTCCCTCGTCCCTCCCCCCCCCTGTGTTCCCTCGTCCCTTCCCTTCCCTGTGTTCCCTCGTCCCTCCCCACCTTGTGTTCCCTCGTCCCTCCCCCCCCTGTGTTCCCTCGTCCCTTCCCCATCCCTGTGTTCCCTCGTCCCTCCCCCCCTTTGTTCCCTCGTCCCTTCCCTTCCCTGTGTTCCCTCGTCCCTCCCCCCCCTTGTGTTCCCTCGTCCCTCCCCCCCTGTGTTCCCTCGTCCCTCCCCCCTGTGTTCCTCGTCCCTCCCCCCTGTGTTCCCTCGTCCCTCCCCCCCCCCGTGTTCCCTCGTCCCTCCCCCCCTGTGTTCCCTCGTCCTGGCCCCCCCCCTGTGTTCCCTCGTTCTGGTCCCTCCCCCCTCTGTGTTCCCTCGTCCTGGTCCCTCCCCCCCTGTGTTCCCTCGTCCTGGTTCCTCCCCCCTGTGTTCCCTCGTCCTGGTCCCCCCCCTGTGTTCCCTCGTCCCTGTCCCCCCCCTGTGTTCCCTCGTCCCTGTCCCCCCCTGTGTTCCCTAGTCCTGGTCTCTGCCCCCCCTGTGTTCCCTCGTCCTGGTCCCTGCCCCCCTTGTGTTCCCTCGTCCTGGTCCCCCCCTGTGTTCCATTGTCCTGCCCCCCCCCCGTGTTCCCTCGTCCTGGTCCCTGCCCCCCTTGTGTTCCCTCGTCCTAGTCCCCCCCCTGTGTTCCCTCGTCCTGGTCCCTTCCCCCCCTTGTGTTCCCTCGTCCTGGTCCCCCCCGTGTTCCCTCGTCCTGGTCACCCCCGTGTTCCCTCGTCCTGGTCCCCCCCTGTGTTCCCTCGTCCCGGTCCCCCCCCTGTGTTCCCTCGTCCTGGTCCGCCCCCCTGTGTTCCCTCGTCCCTCCCCTGCCCCGTGTTCCCTCGTCCTAGTCCCCCCCCTGTGTTCCCTCGTCCTGGTCCCTGCCCCCCCTTGTGTTCCCTCGTCCTGGTCCCCCCCGTGTTCCCTCGTCCTGGTCCCCCCCTGTGTTCCCTCGTCCCGGTCCCCCCCCCCCTGTGTTCCCTCGTCCTGGTCCGCCCCCCTGTGTTCCCTCGTCCCTCCCCCCCTGTGTTCCCTCGTCCCTCCTCCCCTGTGTTCCCTCGTCCCTCGTCCCCTGTGTTCCCTCGTCCCTCCTCCCCTGTGTTCCCTCGTCCTGGCCCCCCCCCCTGTGTTCCCTCGTTCTGGTCCCTCCCCCCCCTGTGTTCCCTCGTCCTGGTCCCTCCCCCCCTGTGTTCCCTCGTCCTGGTTCCTCCCCCCTATGTTCCCTCGTCCTGGTCCCCCCCCCCATGTTCCCTCGTCCCTGTCCCCCCCTGTGTTCCCTAGTCCTGGTCTCTGCCCCCCTGTGTTCCCTCGTCCTGGTCCCTGCCCCCCTGTGTTCCCTCGTCCTGGTCCCTGCCCCCCTGTGTTCCCTCGTCCTGGTCCCTGCCCCCCCTTGTTCCCTCGTCCTGATCCCTGCCCCCCCCCCTGTGTTCCCTCGTCCTGGTCCCCCCCCTGTGTTCCCTCGTCCTGGTCCCTGCCCCCCCTGTGTTCCCTCGTCCTGGTCCCCCCCGTGTTCCCTCGTCCTGGTCCCCCCCCCCTATGTTCCCTCGTCCTGGTCCGCCCCCCTGTGTTCCCTCGTCCTGGTCCCCCCCTGTGTTCCCTCGTCCTGGTCCCCCCCCTGTGTTCCCTCGTCCTGGTCCCCCCCCTGTGTTCCCTCGTCACTGTCCCCCCTTGTGATCCCTAGTCCTGGTCTCTGCCCCCCCTGTGTTCCCTCGTCCTGGTCCCCCCCTGTGTTCCCTCGTCCTGGTCCCCCCCTGTGTTCCCTCGTCCTGGTCCCCCCCCCCCTGTGTTCCCTCGTTCCACCCCCCCTGTGTTCCCTCGTCCCTCCTCCCCCAGTGTTCCCTCGTTCCTCCCTCCCCTGTGTTCCCTCGTCCCTCCCCCCCTGTGTTCCCTCGTCCCTCCCCCCGTGTTCCCTCGTCCCTCCCCCCCTGTGTTCCCTCGTCCCTCCCCCCCTGTGTTCCCTCGTCCCTCCACCCTGTGTTCCCTCGTCTCTTCTGCCCTGTGTTCCCTCGTCCCACCACCCTGTGTTCCCTCGTCCCTCCCCCCCCTCTGTTCCCTCGTCCCTCCCCCCCCTGTGTTCCCTCGTCCCTCCCCCCCTGTGTTCCCTCGTCCCTCCCCCCCTGTGTTCCCTCGTCCCTCCCCCCCTGTGTTCCCTCGTCCCTCCCCCCTGTGTTCCCTCGTCCCTCCCCCCTTGTTCCCTCGTCCCTCCCCCCCCATGTGTTCCCTCGTCCCTCCCCTTCCTGTGTTCCCTCGTCCCTCCCCCCCCCCGTGTTCCCTCGTCCTTCCCGCCCCCTGTGTTCCCTCGTCCCTCCCCCCCCATATTGTTCCCTCGTCCTGGCCCCCCCGTGTGTTCCCTCGTCCTGTTCCGTCCCCCCCTGTGTTCCCTCGTCCTGGTCCCCCGCCTGTGTTCCCTCGTCCTGGTCCCTCCCCCGTGTTCCCTCGCTCTGGTTCCTGCCCCCCTGTGTTCCCTCGTCCTGGTCCCTCCCTGTGGTCCCTCGTCCTGGTCCCCCCCTGTGTTCCCTCGTCCTGGTCTCCTCCCTTTGTGTTCCCTCGTCCTGGTCCCGCCCCCTGTGATCCCTCGTCCTGGTCCCCCCCCCCTGTGTTCCCTCGTCCTGGTCCCCCCTTGTGTTCCATCGTCTTCGTCACTCCACCCCCCTGTGTTCCCTCGTCTTGGTCCCTCCTCCCCTGTGTTCCCTCGTCCTGGTCCTCCCCTGTGTTCCCTCGTCCTGGTCCCCCCCCCCACTGTGTTCCCTCGTCCTGTTCCCCCCCTCCTGTGTTCCCTCGTCCTGTTCCCCCCCCTGTGTTCCCTTGTCCTGGTCCCCCTCCCCCCTGTGTTCCCCCGTCCTGGTCCCTCCCCCCTCCTGTGTTCCCTCGTCCTGGTCCCCCCCCTGTGTTCCCTCGTCCTGGTCCCCCCCCTGTGTTCCCTCGTCCTGGTCCCTGCCCCCCCCCCTGTGTTCCCTCGTCCCTCACCCCCCCTGTGTTCCCTCGTCCCTTCCCCATCCCTGTGTTCCCTCGTCCCTCCCCCCCCCCTGTGTTCCCTCGTCCCTTCCCTTCCCTGTGTTCCCTCGTCCCTCCCCCCTTGTGTTCCCTCGTCCCTCCCCCCCTGTGTTCCCTCGTCCCTTCCCTTCCCTGTGTTCCCTCGTCCCTCCCCCCCTGTGTTCCCTCGTCCCTTCCCTTCCCTGTGTTCCCTCGTCCCTCCCCCCCTTGTGTTCCCTCGTCCCTCCCCCCCTGTGTTCCCTCGTCCCTTCCCCATCCCTGTGTTCCCGCGTCCCTCCCCCCGTTGTTCCCTCGTCCCTTCCCTTCCCTGTGTTCCCTCGTCCCTCCCCCCCCTTGTGTTCCCTCGTCCCTCCCCCCCTGTGTTCCCTCGTCCCTCCCCCCCTGTGTTCCTCGTCCCTCCCCTCCTGTGTTCCCTCGTCCCTCCCCCCCTGTGTTCCCTCGTCCCTCCCCCCCTGTGTTCCCTCGTCCCTCCCCCCCTGTGTTCCCTCGTCCTGGCCCCCCCCCCCTGTGTTCCCTCGTTCTGGTCCCTCCCCCCCTGTGTTCCCTCGTCCTGGTTCCTCCCCCCTGTGTTCCCTCGTCCTGGTCCCCCCCCTGTGTTCCCTCGTCCCTGTCCCCTCCTGTGTTCCCTAGTCCTGGTCTCTGCCCCCCCTGTGTTCCCTCGTCCTGGTCCCTGCCCCCCTTGTGTTCCCTCGTCCTGGTCCCCCCCTGTGTTCCATTGTCCTGCCCCCCCCCGTGTTCCCTCGTCCTGGTCCCTGCCCCCCTTGTGTTCCCTCGTCCTAGTCCCCCCCCTGTGTTCCCTCGTCCTAGTCCCCCCCCCTGTGTTCCCTCGTCCTGGTCCCTGCCCCCCCCCTTGTGTTCCCTCGTCCTGGTCCCCCCCGTGTTCCCTCGTCCTGGTCCCCCCCTGTGTTCCCTCGTCCCGGTCCCCCCCCTGTGTTCCCTCGTCCTGGTCCGCCCCCCTGTGTTCCCTCGTCCCTCCCCTGCCCCGTGTTCCCTCGTCCTAGTCCCCCCCCTGTGTTCCCTCGTCCTGGTCCCTGCTCCCCCTTGTGTTCCCTCGTCCTGGTCCCCCCCGTGTTCCCTCGTCCTGGTCCCCCCCGTGTGTTCCCTCGTCCCGGTCCCCCCCCCCCTGTGTTCCCTCGTCCTGGTCCGCCCCCCCTGTGTTCCCTCGTCCTGGTCCGCTCCCCCTGTGTTCCCTCGTCCCTCCCCCCCTGTGTTCCCTCGTCCCTCCCCCCCTGTGTTCCCTCGTCCCTCCTCCCCTGTGTTCCCTCGTCCTGGCCCCCCCCCTGTGTTCTCTCGTTCTGGTCCCTCCCCCCCCTGTGTTCCCTCGTCCTGGTCCCTCCCCCCCTGTGTTCCCTCGTCCTGGTTCCTCCCCCCTATGTTCCCTCGTCCTGGTCCCCCCCCCATGTTCCCTCGTCCCTGTCCCCCCCCTGTGTTCCCTAGTCCTGGTCTCTGCCCCCCTGTGTTCCCTCGTCCTGGTCCCTGCCCCCCCTGTGTTCCCTCGTCCTGGTCCCTGCCCCCCCTGTGTTCCCTCGTCCTGGTCCCTGCCCCCCCCCCGTGTTCCCTCGTCCTGATCCCTGCCCCCCCCCTGTGTTCCCTCGTCCTGGTCCCCCCCCTGTGTTCCCTCGTCCTGGTCCCTGCCCCCCCCTGTGTTCCCTCGTCCTGGTCCCCCCCGTGTTCCCTCGTCCTGGTCCCCCCCCCCGTGTTCCCTCGTCCTGGTCCCCCCCCCTATGTTCCCTCGTCCTGGTCCGCCCCCCTGTGTTCCCTCGTCCTGGTCCCCCCCCCCTGTGTTCCCTCGTCCTGGTCCCTGCCCCCCCTGTGTTCCCTCGTCCTGGTCCCTGCCCCCCCCCCCCGTGTTCCCTCGTCCTGATCCCTGCCCCCCCCCTGTGTTCCCTCGTCCTGGTCCCCCCCTGTGTTCCCTCGTCCTGGTCCCTGCCCCCCCCTGTGTTCCCTCGTCCTGGTCCCCCCCCGTGTTCCCTCGTCCTGGTCCCCCCCCCGTGTTCCCTCGTCCTGGTCCCCCCCCCTATGTTCCCTCGTCCTGGTCCGCCCCCCTGTGTTCCCTCGTCCTGGTCCCCCCCCCTGTGTTCCCTCGTCCTGGTCCCCCCCCTGTGTTCCCTCGTCCTGGTCCCCCCCCTGTGTTCCCTCGTCACTGTCCCCCCCTTGTGATCCCTAGTCCTGGTCTCTGCCCCCCCTGTGTTCCCTCGTCCTTTCCCCCCCTGTGTTCCCTCGTCCTGGTCCCCCCCCTGTGTTCCCTCGTCCTGGTCCCCCCCCTGTGTTCCCTCGTTCCACCCCCCCTGTGTTCCCTCGTCCCTCCTCCCCCAGTGTTCCCTCGTCCCTCCCTCCCCTGTGTTCCCTCGTCCCTCCCCCCCTGTGTTCCCTCGTCCCTCCCCCCTGTGTTCCCTCGTCCCTCCCCCCATGTGTTCCCTCGTCCCTCCCCCCATGTGTTCCCTCGTCCCTCAACCCCCTGTGTTCCCTCGTTCCTCCACCCTGTGTTCCCTCGTCTCTTCTGCCCTGTGTTCCCTCGTCCCACCACCCTGTGTTCCCTCGTCCCTCCCCCCCTCTGTTCCCTCGTCCCTCCCCCCCCTGTGTTCCCTCGTCCCTCCCCCCCTGTGTTCCCTCGTCCCTCCCCCCTGTGTTCCCTCGTCCCTCCCCCCTTGTTCCCTCGTCCCCCCCCCCTGTGTTCCCTCGTCCCTCCCCTTCCTGTGTTCCCTCGTCCCTCCCCCCCCCGTGTTCCCTCGTCCTTCCCGCCCCCTGTGTTCCCTCGTCCCTCCCCCCCCTTTTTGTTCCCTCGTCCTGGCCCCCCCGTGTGTTCCCTCGTCCTGTTCCGTCCCCCCCTGTGTTCCCTCGTCCTGGTCCCCCGCCTGTGTTCCCTCGTCCTGGTCCCTCCCCTCTGTGTTCCCTCGCTCTGGTCCCTGCCCCCCTGTGTTCCCTCGTCCTGGTCCCTCCCTGTGGTCCCTCGTCCTGGTCCCCCCCTGTGTTCCCTCGTCCTGGTCTCCTCCCCCTGTGTTCCCTCGTCCTGGTCCCGCCCCCTGTGATCCCTCGTCCTGGTCCCCCCTCCTGTGTTCCCTCGTCCTGGTCCCCCCTTGTGTTCCATCGTCTTCGTCACTCCACCCCCCCGTGTTCCCTCGTCTTGGTCCCTCCTCCCCTGTGTTCCCTCGTCCTGGTCCCCCCCTGTGTTCCCTCGTCCTGGTTCCCCCCCCACTGTGTTCCCTCGTCCTGTTCCCCCCCCCTGTGTTCCCTCGTCCTGGTCCCCCTCCCCCCTGTGTTCCCCCGTCCTGGTCCCTCCCCCCTCCTGTGTTCCCTCGTCCTGGTCCCCCCCCCTGTGTTCCCCCGTCCTGGTCCCTCCCCCCCCCCTGTGTTCCCTCGTCCTGGTCCCCCCCCCTGTGTTCCCCCGTCCTGGTCCCTCCCCCCCCCCCCCCTGTGTTCCCTCGGCCTGGTCCTTCCCCCCCCTGTGTTCCCTCGGCCTGGTCCTTCCCCCCCCCCCTGTGTTCCCTCGGCCTGGTCCTTCCCCCCCCTGTGTTCCCTCGGCCTGGTCCTTCCCCCCCCCCTGTGTTCCCTCGTCCTGGTCCCCCCCCCTGTGTTCCCTCGGCCTTGTCCTTCCCCCCCCCTGTGTTCCCTCGGCCTGGTCCTTCCCTCCCCCCCTGTGTTCCCTCGTCCCTCCCCCCGCCTGTGTTCCCTCGTCCCTCCCCCCTGTGTTCCCTCGTCGTTCCCCCCTGTGTTCCCTCGTCGTTCCCCCCTGTGTTCCCTCGTCGTTCCCCCCCTGTGTTTCCTCGTCGTTCCCCCCTGTGTTCCCTCGTCGTTCCCCCCCTGTGTTCCCTCGTCGTTCCCCCCCTGTGTTCCCTCGTCCTGGTCCCCCCCCTGTGTTCCCTCGGCCTTGTCCTTCCCCCCCCCCTGTGGTCCCTCGGCCTGGTCCTTCCCTCCCCCCCTGTGTTCCCTCGTCCCTCCCCCCGCCTGTGTTCCCTCGTCCCTCCCCCTGTGTTCCCTCGTCGTTCCCCCCCTGTGTTCCCTCGTCGTTCCCCCCCTGTGTTCCCTCGTCCCTCCCCCCCTGTGTTCCCTCGTCCCTCCCCCCCCCCCCTGTGTTTCCTCGTCCCTCCCCCCCCTGTGTTTCCTCGTCCCTCCCTTCCCTGTGTTCCCTCGTCCCTCCCCCCCCTGTGTTCCCTCGTCCCACCCCACCCAGTGTTCCCTAGTCCCTCCCCCCCCCCCTGTGTTCCCTCGTCCCTCCCCCCCCTGTGTTCCCTCGTCCCTCCCCCCCCCCCCCCTGTGTTCCCTCGTCCCTCCCCACCCTGTGTTCCCTCGTCCTGGTCCGCCCCCCTGTGTTCCCTCGTCCTGGTCCCCCCCTGTGTTCCCTCGTCCTGGTCCCCCTCCCCCCTGTGTTCCCCCGTCCTGGTCCCTCCCCCCTCCTGTGTTCCCTCGTCCTGGTCCCCCCCCTGTGTTCCCCCGTCCTGGTCCCTCCCCCCCCCTGTGTTCCCTCGGCCTGGTCCTTCCCCCCCCTGTGTTCCCTCGGCCTGGTCCTTCCCCCCCCCCTGTGTTCCCTCGGCCTGGTCCTTCCCCCCCCCCTGTGTTCCCTCGGCCTGGTCCTTCCCCCCCCCCTGTGTTCCCTCGTCCTGGTCCCCCCCCCCTGTGTTCCCTCGGCCTTGTCCTTCCCTCCCCCCCTGTGTTCCCTCGTCCCTCCCCCCGCCTGTGTTCCCTCGTCCCTCCCCCCTGTGTTCCCTCGTCGTTCCCCCCTGTGTTCCCTCGTCGTTCCCCCCTGTGTTCCCTTGTCGTTCCCCCCCTGTGTTCCCTCGTCGTTCCCCCCCTGTGTTCCCTCGTCGTTCCCCCCCTGTGTTCCCTCGTCCCTCCCCCCCGCCTGTGTTCCCTCGTCCCTCCCCCCTGTGTTCCCTCGTCGTTCCCCCCTGTGTTCCCTCGTCCCTCCCCCCCGCCTGTGTTCCCTCGTCCCTCCCCCCCGCCTGTGTTCCCTCGTCCCTCCCCCCTGTGTTCCCTCGTCGTTCCCCCCTGTGTTCCCTCGTCCCTCCCCCCCCCTGTGTTCCCTTGTCCCTCCCCCCCTGTGTTCCCTCGTCCCTCCCCCCCCCCGTGTTTCCTCGTCCCTCCCCCCCCCCCTGTGTTTCCTCGTCCCTCCCTTCCCTGTGTTCCCTCGTCCCTCCCCCCCCCTGTGTTCCCTCGTCCCTCCCCACCCTGTGTTCCCTAGTCCCTCCCCCCCCCTGTGTTCCCTCGTCCCTCCCCCCCCCTGTGTTCCCTCGTCCCTCCCCCCCCCTGTGTTCCCTCGTCCCTCCCCACCCTGTGTTCCCTCGTCCCTCCCCTCCCTGTGTTCCCTCGTCCCTCCCCCCTTGTGTTCCCTCGTCCCTCCCCCCCTGTGTTCCCTCGTCCCTCCCCCCCCTGTGTTCCCTCGTCCCTCCCCCCTGTGTTCCCTCGTCCCTCCCCCCCTGTGTTCCCTCGTCCCTCCCCCCCTGTGTTCCCTCGTCCCTCCCCCCGCTTGTGTTCCCTCGTCCCTCCCCCCTGTGTTCCCTCGTCCCCCCCCTGTGTTCCCTCGTCCCCCCCCTGTGTTCCCTCGTCCCTCCCCCCCCTTTCTTCCCTCGTCACTCCCCCCCTGTGTTCCCTCGTCCCTCCCCCCTGTGTTCCCTCGTCCCTCCCCCCCTGTGTTCCCTCGTCCCTCCCCCCCTGTGTTCCTTCGTCTCTTCCCCCCCCCTGTGTTCCCTCGTCCCACCCCCCCTGTGTTCCCTCGTCCCCCCCCCTGTGTTCCCTCGTACCCCTCCCCTGTGTTCGCTCGTCCTTCCCCCCCCCCTGTGTTCCCTCGTCCCTCCCCTCTCCCCCTGTGTTCCCTCGTCCCTTCCCTCCCCCCTGTGTTCCCTCGTCCCTCCCCCCTGTGTTCCCTCGTCCCTCCCCCCCCTGTGTTCCCTCGTCCCTCCCCCCCCTGTGTTCCCTTGTCCCTCCACCCTGTGTTCCCTCGTCCCTCCCCCCCCTGTGTTCCCTCGTCCCTCCCCCCCCTGTGTTCCCTCGTCCCTCCCCCCCCTGTGTTCCCTCGTCCCTCCCCCCCCTGTGTTCCCTCGTCACTTCCCCCCTGTGTTCCCTCGTCCCTCCCCCCCCTGTGTTCCCTTGTCCCTCCCCCCCTGTGTTCCCTCGTCCTTCCCCCTTGTGTTCCCTCGTCCCTCCCCCCCCTGTGTTCCCTCGTCCCTCCCCCCCTGTGTTCCCTCGTCCTGGCCCCCCCCCTTGTGTTCCCTCGTCCTGGTCCCTCCACCAAGTGTTCCTTCGTCCTGGTCCCCCCCCTGTGTTTCCTCGTCCTTTCCCCCCCCCCCCCTGTGTTCCCTCGTCCTGGTCCCTCCCCCTGGATTTCCTCGTCCTGGTCCCCCCCTCCTATGTTCCCTCGTCCTGGTCCCCCCTGTGTTCCCTTGTCCTGGTCCCTCCCCTCCCATGTGTTCCCTCGTCTTGGTCCCTCCCCCCCCTGTGTTCCCTCGTCCTGGTCCCCCCCCCGTGTTCCCACGTCCTGGTCCCCCTCCCTGTGTTCCCTCGTCCTGGTCCCCCCCTGTGTTCCCTCGTCCAGGTCCCTCCCCCCCTGTGTTCCCTCGTCCTGGTCCCCCCCCCCTGTGTTCCCTCGTCCTGGTCCCCCCTGTGTTCCCTCGTCCTTGTCCCTCCCCCCTGTGTTCCTTCATCCTGATCCCCCCCCCCTGTGTTCCCTCGTC
>NC_091171.1:10758816-10768816 GCF_040958095.1 Procambarus clarkii
AACAGAGATGCAGAATTAGGAAACAGGATTGGTTCAATAGAAATTGCGAGAGGGCTAGAGACCGAAAGACACAAAAATTGAATCAATACAGGAAGAGGCCGAACCCCCAAACATACCAGCGATACAAAGATGCGAGAAACAACTACACGGCAGTGAGGAGAGAGGCAGAAAGAAATTTTGAAAAAGGGATTGCGGACAAATGTAAAACAGAACCAGGTCTATTCTATAAATTCATAAACAACAAATTGCAGGTAAAGGATAATATTCAGAGGTTGAAAATGGGAAATAGATTCACGGAAGATGAAAAGGAAATGTGTGAAACACTAAACGAAAAGTTCCAAAGTGTGTTTGTACAAAATGAAATCTTTAGGGAACCAGATACAATAAGAATTCCAGAGAACAACATAGAACACATAGAGGTGTCTAGAGACGAAGTGGAAAAAATGCTCAAGGAGCTCGGTAAGAACAAAGCAGCTGGCCCAGATGGCGTTTCACCATGGGTTCTGAGAGAATGTGCATCTGAGCTCAGCATTCCACTTCACCTGATCTTTCAGGCATCCCTGTGTACAGGAATCGTAGCAGACGGGTGGAAACAGGCTAACATAGTTCCAATCTACAAAAGTGGCAGCAGGGAAGACCCCCTCAATTATAGACCTGTATCATTGACAAGTGTAATAGTGAAAGTATTGGAAAAACTAATCAAAACTAAATGGGTAGAACACCTAGAGAGAAATGATATAATATCAGACAGACAGTATGGTTTTCGATCTGGAAGATCCTGTGTATCGAATTTACTCAGTTTCTATGATCGAGCCACAGAGATATTACAGGAAAGAGATGGTTGGGTTGACTGCATCTATCTGGACCTAAAAAAGGCTTTCGACAGAGTTCCACATAAGAGGTTGTTCTGGAAACTGGAAAATATTGGAGGGGTGACAGGTAAGCTTCTATCATGGATGAAAAATTTTCTGACTGATAGAAAAATGAGGGCAGTAATCAGAGGCAATGTATCAGAATGGAGAAATGTCACAAGTGGAGTACCACAGGGTTCAGTTCTTGCACCAGTTATGTTTATTGTGCACATAAATGATCTACCAGTTGGTATACAGAATTATATGAACATGTTTGCTGATGATGCTAAGATAATAGGAAGGATAAGAAATTTAGATGACTGTCATGCCCTTCAAGAAGACCTGGACAAAATAAGTATATGGAGCACCACTTGGCAAATGGAATTTAATGTTAATAAATGTCATGTTATGGAATGTGGAATAGGAGAACATAGACCCCACACAACCTATATATTATGTGAGAAATCTTTAAAGAATTCTGATAAAGAAAGAGATCTAGGAGTGGTTCTAGATAGAAAACTATCACCTGAGGACCACATAAAGAATATTGTGCAAGGAGCCTATGCTATGCTTTCTAACTTCAGAATTGCATTTAAATACATGGATGGCGATATACTAAAGAAATTGTTCATGACTTTTGTTAGGCCAAAGCTAGAATATGCAGCTGTTGTGTGGTGCCCATATCTTAAGAAGCACATCAACAAACTGGAAAAGGTGCAAAGACATGCTACTAAGTGGCTCCCAGAACTGAAGGGCAAGAGCTACGAGGAGAGGTTAGAAGCATTAAATATGCCAAAACTAGAAGACAGAAGAAAAAGAGGTGATATGATCACTACATACAAAATAGTTACAGGAATTGATAAAATCGACAGGGAAGACTTCCTGAGACCTTGAATTTCAAGAACAAGAGGTCATAGATTTAAACTAGCTAAACACAGATGCCGAAGAAATATAAGAAAATTCACCTTCGCAAATAGAGTGGTAGACGGTTGGAACAAGTTAAGTGAGAAGGTGGTGGAGGCCAAGACCGTCAGTAGTTTCAAAGCGTTATATGACAAAGAGTGCTGGGAAGACGGGACACCACGAGCGTAGCTCTCATCCTGTAACTACACTTAGGTAATTACACTTAGGTAATTACACTTAGGTAATTACACACACACACACACACACACACACACACACACACACACACACACACACACACACACACACACACACACACACACACACACACACACACACACTCACACACACACACAGTCACACACACACACACAGTCACACACACACACACACAGTCACACAGTCACACAGTCTCACTCACCTGACTGATCATTGTATACTCAATCGCTTCTATTCTTGTTTTTTTCTCCTTTTCTCTTGGCTTAATTTATATACCTGACCTCTCAGTGTTTTTAAATCAGACGATCCCTCGTGTCTTGTCACGCATCACTTGAGAATGAACCATTTAGGTTCGAAACGTTGCGTAAAACTGTAATAAGTAGTATGAATTATACTGTTAATTTTTGTTCTTTTAGTTAATCTTGAACAAATATGACAATTTCGAGTAAACCTCTTCCTGTTAAACTATGTTGCAAGAGCACTAGACAGAGGGATAGAAGCCCTAGTCAGAAGGATAGAATAGATAGAAGTTTTTGTTTAGAACATTAAACAAGAACATTATCATCAGGGAATATGCAGTCATATAGCAAGAAATGTTTCAAAATGGGAACCTGCTGCCAGTATACGCCAGTGTGTATATTTGTTTGTTTATGTCTTGAACAGATGTGTGATAGATGGTCAGGAGATGAAGCTGGTGGACTCCTTCAGTGTCTTTATGACTGTGACGCAAGAACACAGTCACGCGACGACGTCACCCGACCACGCTCCGTCACCGTGCTCCTTGCTCAACCACCCAGTCACGCCCCACATCACCTCGGTGACTGTGTGTCCCCCCACCACCGGTAAGGCTACTGTGTCCCTCCCCCACTGGTGAGGCTACTGTGTCCCTCCCCACCACCGGTGAGGCTACTGTGTCCCTCCACCACTGGTGAGGCTACTGTGTCCCTACACCACTGGTGAGGCTACTGTGTCCCTCCACCACTGGTGAGGCTACTGTGTCCCTCCACCACTGGTGAGGCTACTGTGTCCCTCCACCACTGGTGAGGCTACTGTGTCCCTCCACCACTGGTGAGGCTACTGTGTCCCTCCACCACTGGTGAGGCTACTGTGTCCCTCCACCACTAGTGAGGCTACTGTGCCCCTCCCCACCACCGGTGAGGCTACCGTGTCCCTCCCCCACCACCAGTGAGGCTACTGTGTCCCTCCACCACTGGTGAGGTTACTGTGCCCCTCCCCCCCACCGGTGAGGCTACTGTGTCCCTCCCCCACCACCGGTGAGGCTAATGTGTCCCTCCACCACCGGTGAGGCTAACGTGTCCCTCCCCACCACCGGTGAGGCTACTGTGTCCCTCCCCCACCCCCGGTGAGGCTACTGTGTCCCTCCCCACCACCGGTGAGGCTAACGTGTCCCTCCCCACCACCGGTGAGGCTACTGTGTCCCTCCCCCACCCCCGGTGAGGCTACTGTGTCCCTCCCCACCACCGGTGAGGCTAATGTGTCCCTCCACCACTGGTGAGGCTACTGTGTCCCTCCCCCACCCCCGGTGAGGCTAACGTGTCCCTCCCCACCACCGGTGAGGCTACTGTGTCCCTCCCTCACCCCCGGTGAGGCTACTGTGTCCCTCCACCACTGGTGAGGCTACTGTGTCCCTCCACCACTGGTGAGGCTACTGTGTCCCTCCACCACTAGTGAGGCTACTGTGCCCCTCCCCACCACCGGTGAGGCTACTGTGTCCCTCCCCCACCACCGGTGAGGCTATTGTGTCCCTCCCCCACCACCAGTGAGGCTACTGTGTCCCTCCACCACTGGTGAGGCTACTGTGTCCCTCCACCACTGGTGAGGCTACTGTGTCCCTCCACCACTGGTGAGGCTACTGTGTCCCTCCACCACTAGTGAGGCTACTGTGCCCCTCCCCACCACCGGTGAGGCTACTGTGTCCCTCCCCACCACCGGTGAGGCTACTGTGTCCCTCCCCACCACCGGTGAGGCTACTGTGTCCCTCCCCCACCACCGGTGAGGCTAATGTGTCCCTCCACCACTGGTGAGGCTACTGTGTCCCTCCCCACCACCGGTGAGGCTACTGTGTCCCTCCCCACCACCGGTGAGGCTACTGTGTCCCTCCCCCACCCCCGGTCAGGCTACTGTGTTTCTCCCCCACCACCGGTGAGGCTACTGTGTCCCTCCCCCACCCCCGGTGAGGCTACTGTGTCCCTCCCCCACCCCCGGTGAGGCTACTGTGTCCCTCCCCACCACCGGTGGGGCTAATGTGTCCCTCCACCACTGGTGAGGCTACTGTGTCCCTCCCCACCACCGGTGAGGCTACTGTGTCCCTCCCCACCACCGGTGAGGCTACTGTGTCCCTCCCCACCACCGGTGAGGCTACTGTGTCCCTCCCCACCACCGGTGAGGCTACTGTGTCCCTCCCCACCACCGGTGAGGCTACTGTGTCCCTCCCCACCACCGGTGAGGCTAATGTGTCCCTCCCCACCACCGGTGAGGCTAATGTGTCCCTCCCCACCACCGGTGAGGCTAATGTGTCCCTCCCCACCACCGGTGAGGCTAATGTGTCCCTCCCCACCACCGGTGAGGCTAATGTGTCCCTCCCCACCACCGGTGAGGCTAATGTGTCCCTCCCCACCACCGGTGAGGCTAATGTGTCCCTCCCCACCACCGGTGAGGCTACTGTGTCCCTCCCCACCACCGGTGAGGCTAATGTGTCCCTCCACCACTGGTGAGGCTACTGTGTCCCTCCCCGCCACCGGTGAGGCTACTGTGTCCCTCCCCACCACCGGTGAGGCTACTGTGTCCCTCCCCCACCCCCGGTGAGGCTAATGTGTCCCTCCCCACCACCGGTGAGGCTAATGTGTCCCTCCCCACCACCGGTGAGGCTAATGTGTCCCTCCCCACCACCGGTGAGGCTACTGTGTCCCTCCCCACCACCGGTGAGGCTACTGTGTCCCTCCCCCACCACCGGTGAGGCTACTGTGTCCCTCCACCACTGGTGAGGCTACTGTGTCCCTCCCCACCACCGGTGAGGCTACTGTGTCCCTCCCCACCACCGGTGATGAATGTCACCTTGTGACTGATTACAAAGATTATTCATGAATTAAGGGTTTAATTCTTCAGGATATGTAAATTGTATAGCATTTATCTCTGCATTTCTTCCATCCCAAACTGTTTATAACAATGAATGTTTGAAGGTATTCCCTTTGACGGAATTGTTGTCATGTCTTGTTAAAGGGAGAGATGTGTTCATAGTGTGCATCAAGGAGGTGTCAGAATAACAGATCAGAAATGGTTGACTCATCTCAAGTATTGACTATACAGACGAGGAGTCACAATAACGGGGCTGAAAAATGTTGTCCAAACCACACACTAGAAAGTGAAGAGACGACGACGTTTCGGTCTGCCCTGGACCAGTATTACAGTTGACTTGAGAATGGTCCACGACGGACCGAAACGTCGTCGTCTCTTTACTTTCTAGTGTGTGGTCTGGTCAATAAGTATCGACTATGATTATAATTCCCTTTGTCGCATACCTGGGCTTATCAGTCACCTTAGGCCAACTGTATTGACCTTCAAGTACAACCCATAATAGTTCTCTAACTCTTTGGTACCAAATAACTGCTAGGTGAACAGGTTTATCAGGTGAAAGGAAGATGCCCAACCATTTTTGTCCATGGGGATTGCATCCGGGATGGTGGGTTGTGCGCTGATGACGTATACAGAGCAGTGTGTTGAAGTATCTAGCTGCATTTTGTTACACACTTCATACATGTTATTAGGAGACAATGGCCTCATTAATTGTGATAACTATACTCTTCCCTCACAAAGATCCCTCATTAATCACATGACTATTAATGTAATTTAATCCTCATTTATGTTAACTAGAATGAAATTAATCGTCATCTGAGCACTGTGGAACTGCCCATTGACCATGGCGTGAGCACTGTGGAACTGCCCATTGACCATGGCGTGAGCACTGTGGAGCTGCCCATTGACCATGGCGTGAGCACTGTGGAGCTGCCCATTGACCATGGCGTGAGCACTGTGGAGCTGCCCATTGATCATGGCGTGAGCACTGTTGAGCTGCCCATTGACCATGGCGTGAGCACTGTGGAGCTGCCCATTGACCATGGCGTGAGCACTCTGGAGCTGCCCATTGACCATGGCGTGAGCACTGTGGAGCTGCCCATTGATCATGACGTGAACACTGTGGAGCTGCCCATTGACCATGGCGTGAGCACTCTGGAGCTGCCCATTGACCATGGCGTGAGCACTGTGGAGCTGCCCATTGACCATGGCGTGAGCACTGTGGAGCTGCACATTGATCATGACGTGAGCACTGTGGAGCTGCTCATTGATCATGACGTGAACACTCTGGAGCTGCCCATTGATCATGACGTGAGCACTGTGGAGCTGCCCATTGATCATGGCGTGAGCACTGTGGAGCTGCCCATTGATCATGGCGTGAGCACTGTGGAGCTGCCCATTGATCATGGCGTGAACACTGTTGAGCTGCCCATTGATCATGGCGTGAGCACTGTGGAGCTGCCCATTGATCATGGCGTGAGCACTGTGGAGCTGCCCATTGATCATGGCGTGAACACTGTTGAGCTGCCCATTGATCATGGCGTGAGCACTGTTGAGCTGCCCATTGATCATGGCGTGAGCACTGTGGAGCTGCCCATTGATCATGGCGTGAGCACTGTTGAGCTGCCCATTGATCATGGCGTGAGCACTGTGGAGCTGCCCATTGATCATGGCGTGAGCACTGTGGAGCTGCCCATTGATCATGGCGTGAGCACTGTGGAGCTGCCCATTGATCATGGCGTGAGCACTGTGGAGCTGCCCATTGATCATGACGTGAGCACTGTGGAGCTGCCCATTGATCATGGCGTGAGCACTGTGGAGCTGCCCATTGATCATGGCGTGAGCACTGTGGAGCTGCCCATTGATCATGACGTGAGCACTGTGGAGCTGCCCATTGATCATGACGTGAGCACTGTGGAGCTGCCCATTGATCATGACGTGAGCACTGTGGAGCTGCCCATTGATCATGACGTGAGCACTCTGGAGCTGCCCATTGATCATGACGTGAGCACTGTGGAGCTGCCCATTGATCATGACGTGAGCACTGTGGAGCTGCTCATTGATCATGACGTGAGCACTGTGGAGCTGCCCATTGATCATGACGTGAGCACTGTGGAGCTGCCCATTGATCATGACGTGAGCACTGTGGAGCTGCCCATTGATCATGGCGTGAGCACTGTGGAGCTGCCCATTGATCATGACGTGAGCACTCTGGAGCTGCCCATTGATCATGACGTGAGCACTCTGGAGCTGCCCATTGATCATGGCGTGAGCACTGTGGAGCTGCCCATTGATCATGGCGTGAGCACTGTGGAGCTGCCCATTGATCATGGCGTGAGCACTGTGGAGCTGCCCATTGATCATGACGTGAGCACTGTGGAGCTGCTCATTGATCATGACGTGAACACTCTGGAGCTGCTCATTGATCATGACGTGAGCACTGTGGAGCTGCCCATTGATCATGACGTGAGCACTGTGGAGCTGCCCATTGATCATGACGTGAGCACTCTGGAGCTGCCCATTGATCATGACGTGAGCACTCTGGAGCTGCCCATTGATCATGACGTGAGCACTCTGGAGCTGCTCATTGATCATGACGTGAGCACTCTGGAGCTGCCCATTGATCATGACGTGAACACTCTGGAGCTGCTCATTGATCATGACGTGAGCACTGTGGAGCTGCCCATTGATCATGACGTGAGCACTCTGGAGCTGCTCATTGATCATGACGTGAGCACTGTGGAGCTGCCCATTGATCATGACGTGAACACTCTGGAGCTGCCCATTGATCATGACGTGAGCACTCTGGAGCTGCCCATTGATCATGACGTGAACACTCTGGAGCTGCCCATTGATCATGACGTGAGCACTCTGGAGCTGCCCATTGATCATGACGTGAACACTCTGGAGCTGCCCATTGATCATGACGTGAGCACTCTGGAGCTGCCCATTGATCATGACGTGAGCACTCTGGAGCTGCTCATTGATCATGACGTGAGCACTGTGGAGCTGCCCATTGATCATGACGTGAGCACTCTGGAGCTGCTCATTGATCATGGCGTGAGCACTCTGGAGCTGCCCATTGATCATGACGTGAGCACTCTGGAGCTGCTCATTGATCATGACGTGAGCACTGTGGAGCTGCACATTGATCATGACGTGAGCACTGTGGAGCTGCACATTGATCATGGCGTGAGCACTGTGGAGCTGCTCATTGATCATGACGTGAGCACTGTGGAGCTGCACATTGATCATGACGTGAACACTGTGGAGCTGCACATTGATCATGACGTGAGCACTGTGGAGCTGCTCATTGATCATGACGTGAGCACTGTGGAGCTGCCCATTGATCATGACGTGAGCACTGTGGAGCTGCCCATTGATCATGACGTGAACACTCTGGAGCTGCTCATTGATCATGACGTGAACACTCTGGAGCTGCACATTGATCATGACGTGAACACTGTGGAGCTGCTCATTGATCATGACGTGAGCACTGTGGAGCTGCCCATTGATCATGACGTGAACACTCTGGAGCTGCCCATTGATCATGACGTGAGCACTGTGGAGCTGCCCATTGATCATGACGTGAACACTGTGGAGCTGCTCATTGATCATGACGTGAGCACTGTGGAGCTGCCCATTGATCATGACGTGAGCACTCTGGAGCTGCCCATTGATCATGACGTGAACACTCTGGAGCTGCCCATTGATCATGACGTGAGCACTCTGGAGCTGCCCATTGATCATGACGTGAGCACTCTGGAGCTGCTCATTGACCATGGCGTGAGCACTGTGGAGCTGCCCATTGATCATGACGTGAACACTCTGGAGCTGCCCATTGATGATGACGTGAGCACTGTGGAGCTGCCCATTGATGATGACGTGAGCACTGTGGAGCTGCACATTGATCATGGCGTGAGCACTGTGAAGCTGCACATTGATCATGGCGTGAGCACTGTGGAGCTGCACATTGATCATGACGTGAGCACTGTGGAGCTGCCCATTGATCATGACGTGAGCACTGTGGAGCTGCCCATTGATGATGACCTCATCACTAGTGCGACAGTTCACATAAATGTTCTCATGTAGAGACGCTGCTGGAGGCGGTGCTGCTGGGTCGGGGATTCGCAGTATCTTCAGACTACCTGCAGAAGGCTCGGGAGTGCTTCACCCAGCTGGGCTTCCTCCTGCCGGGCACGGCCCCGCCGGCCCTCTCCAGGTCAGCAACGAGTCTCTCATGTGTACACGTGTCCACCTCCATTTAAATTAAAATTGTATATTTTTTGTAACAGATAGTCGATTAGTTGAAAGAAAATGTGTGGCAATATTTAGCGTTGTGATCCCCGCAGGCTTGTGCAGGCGACAGCTCGCGTGTGTTGTGATATTCGCAGTGCAGTGAGAGGACCTTCAGGCATTACCACCGATGTCGCCATCTTGCGTCCAAACAGATTAGGTCATAGCGGGACGACTAATGAAACAGGCGCGGAAATAACACAGTTAAAACCAGTCCCTGGAGGAGAGTCGAAGTCGGGGGCAGACGGTAAGAACCTTAAAGAAACCATCACTGACACCGCCCAGCCGTCATCGGCCACCTCAGTACGGCTGCAGCTGCCCAGGTCCTCGCAGCAGTTAACTGATCAAGAAATAGTCACCCAAGCCCTTTACGCCGTGCTTACTCCTCTACTCAGTAGCCGAGAGTTAGAATGGCATCGAGTTTTTACAAACATTTTCGACATTAAAGAAACGGTAGACAATGAAGGATCTTCTGAGGATTCTGAGATAGAAGAATCAGTGCGAGAAGTTCTACTAGAATGGGGCTACGGAAGCCAAGAATATTTAGAATCTAGAGACAATTTAGAACCAGGAAAAGATTTGATTTCTGATATTAATGTTGGTTATTTTAACAAGGCACATGCAGATAAAGGCAATGG
>NC_091171.1:10773816-10806316 GCF_040958095.1 Procambarus clarkii
GACGATGCACCCCTTCCGGCATTGGCCAGCGCTCGGCCTTCCTGGCTGTCCTGGTAGGTGGTATCCCTTGGCTCCAAGACCCAGACTTTTGGAATTAATGCTGTATGGAAACTGAACCGACTTCTCTTACCCAGGCTCGTGGGGTGAGCGACCAGATCCCTTGAGACGGGCTAAGATGGAAGGCCGGGCTTTGTAGCCCCCACTACATTGGGCCCAGACTAAGCTGCTGCTCTGACTCTCCCGACTACCCCCCCTCTGCTCCCCACCCACTTGTGAGCAGAAATGGATGGGGAGCAACCCACCCACTACCTCTCTCTGTGGCAGGGTCGAGGCTCAAGACCCCCCCCCCCCCCCCAGTGTTGACCACCTCATCAGTGGCTGGCTCCATCTCTCGTTGTAACAACTGTACCTTTTACCCCCTTCTATCTGGGGGTGCTCAGCGCTATTACCTACTCACTGGCTCGATTCCTTCTGGGTCTAATACATTCCAAGCGTTCTTTGGTCCTGCTACATGAAACAATGGGTATAAATTGGATAAGTTTAGATTTAGGAAAGACTTGGGTAAATACTGGTTCAGTAACAGGGTTGTTGATTTGTGGAACCAATTGCCGCGTAACATTGTGGAGGTGGGGTCCCTCGATTGTTTCAAGCACGGGTTGGACAAGTATATGAGTGGGATTGGGTGGTTATAGAATAGGAGCTGCCTCGTATGGGCCAATAGGCCTTCTGCAGTTACCTTTGTTCTTATGTTCTTATGTTCTTATGGACTAAGTATTTTCATCTTGGTCATGTTGATGCTAAGAACATAATTGTAAAGGTAACTGCAGAAGGCCTATTGGCCCATATGAGGCAGCTCCTATTTATAACCACCCAATCCCACTCATATACATGGGTGGGGTGGGCAAATAGAACACTGGGATTTATTAATCGAAACATTAGGAACAAGACACCTGGTGTTGTTCTTCAGCTATATCTTGCTCTGGTTAGGCCCCATTTAGATTATGCAGTTCAGTTTTGGTTGCCGTACTATAGAATGGATATAGATTGTCACAGTGAGAGGGTATTAGCTGCAGCTCCGATTGTAATATTATCATATCAATAATGGAAGGTGTAGTGAAGGAACTTTATGCTATTCTCTCTGCTCTCCGTCTACTGCTTTCTTGCTGTCAGTCCTCCTTTGTGATTGTAGTTGACTCTCGCAGTGCCCTCATTTAATCCTGTCCATCCTGTGGTCGTCAAAATTCAAAATTGGCTGTTTCTTATTTCCAGCAGATTTATGACAGTGGAGTTTTGCCGAGTTCCCAGTCATATTGGTGTCTATAAATGAGTGTGCAGACACCCGCCATGAACAAGGCAATCCGCACTTGTCCCATCTCCTGTAAAGGTATTCCTTATTTCGACTTCTACTCCAGTTATTCAATTCTCAATCCTTGCCTGTTGGCAGGGTCGTTGGTCTTCTGTTTACTGGTAAAAAACTGCATGCTCTTAAGAGTACGTGTGTCCCTGTGGGCCTTCCTCCTACCACCGTAACCGACGGTGGGAAACGGCTCTGGGGAGGTTACTTATTGGCCATACACGTTTAATTCGGACACTTAATGGAGCGCCGCCCTGTTCCTTATTGTCCAAACTGCATTGTCCCTCTTACAGTAGTGCATGTCTTGAATGTCCTGACTTCCAGAACGAGCGTATGTCTTGCTTTCCGGCCGTCCCTCGAGGTCACTTGCCTCTCCATAGTATCCTTGGCGACTCGGATACCTTTGTTATCGTTAGCCTTATGCGCTTTTGTTTTTATATTGGCACCCTTGGTGATATTTAGCATTCTATGATTTTTCCGCACATTTGATAGTGCTACATATCCTTCCCGGCTTGGTGACTTTTGATAATTACTTACCACAGCCCTCTGCCTGGTGTTGTAAGCCAGTGTTACCCCAGCCCTCTGCCTGGTGTTGTAAGCCAGTGTTACACCAGCCCTCTGCCTGGTGTTGTAAGCCAGTGTTACACCAGCCCTCTGCCTGGTGTTGTAAGCCAGTGTTACACCAGCCCTCTGCCTGGTGCTGTAAGCCAGTGTTACACCAGCCCTCTGCCGGGTGTTGTAAGCCAGTGTTACACCAGCAGCCCTCTGCCAGGTGTTGTAAGCCAGTGTTACACCAGCCCTCTGCCGGGTGTTGTAAGCCAGTGTTACACCAGCCCTCTGCCGGGTGTTGTAAGCCAGTGTTACACCAGCCCTCTGCCGGGTGTTGTAAGCCAGTGTTACACCAGCCCTCTGCCGGGTGTTGTAAGCCAGTGTTACACCAGCAGCCCTCTGCCGGGTGTTGTAAGCCAGTGTTACACCAGCCCTCTGCCGGGTGTTGTAAGCCAGTGTTACACCAGCCCTCTGCCGGGTGTTGTAAGCCAGTGTTACACCAGCCCTCTGCCGGGTGTTGTAAGCCAGTGTTACACCAGCAGCCCTCTGCCGGGTGTTGTAAGCCAGTGTTACACCAGCCCTCTGCCGGGTGTTGTAAGCCAGTGTTACACCAGCCCTCTCCCGGGTGTTGTAAGCCAGTGTTACACCAGCAGCCCTCTGCCGGGTGTTGTAAGCCAGTGTTACACCAGCCCTCTGCCGGGTGTTGTAAGCCAGTGTTACACCAGCCCTCTGCCGGGTGTTGTAAGCCAGTGTTACACCAGCCCTCTGCCAGGTGTTGTAAGCCAGTGTTACACCAGCCCTCTGCCAGGTGTTGTAAGCCAGTGTTACACCAGCCCTCTGCCAGGTGTTGTAAGCCAGTGTTACACCAGCCCTCTGCCGGGTGTTGTAAGCCAGTGTTACACCAGCCCTCTGCCAGGTGTTGTAAGCCAGTGTTACACCAGCCCTCTGCCGGGTGTTGTAAGCCAGTGTTACACCAGCCCTCTGCCGGGTGTTGTAAGCCAGTGTTACACCAGCAGCCCTCTGCCGGGTGTTGTAAGCCAGTGTTACACCAGCCCTCTGCCGGGTGTTGTAAGCCAGTGTTACACCAGCCCTCTGCCGGGTGTTGTAAGCCAGTGTTACACCAGCCCTCTGCCGGGTGTTGTAAGCCAGTGTTACACCAGCAGCCCTCTGCCGGGTGTTGTAAGCCAGTGTTACACCAGCCCTCTGCCGGGTGTTGTAAGCCAGTGTTACACCAGCCCTCTCCCGGGTGTTGTAAGCCAGTGTTACACCAGCAGCCCTCTGCCGGGTGTTGTAAGCCAGTGTTACACCAGCCCTCTGCCGGGTGTTGTAAGCCAGTGTTACACCAGCCCTCTGCCGGGTGTTGTAAGCCAGTGTTACACCAGCCCTCTGCCAGGTGTTGTAAGCCAGTGTTACACCAGCCCTCTGCCAGGTGTTGTAAGCCAGTGTTACACCAGCCCTCTGCCAGGTGTTGTAAGCCAGTGTTACACCAGCCCTCTGCCAGGTGTTGTAAGCCAGTGTTACACCAGCCCTCTGCCGGGTGTTGTAAGCCAGTGTTACACCAGCCCTCTGCCAGGTGTTGTAAGCCAGTGTTACACCAGCCCTCTGCCGGGTGTTGTAAGCCAGTGTTACACCAGCCCTCTGCCGGGTGTTGTAAGCCAGTGTTACACCAGCAGCCCTCTGCCGGGTGTTGTAAGCCAGTGTTACACCAGCCCTCTGCCGGGTGTTGTAAGCCAGTGTTACACCAGCCCTCTGCCAGGTGTTGTAAGCCAGTGTTACACCAGCCCTCTGCCGGGTGTTGTAAGCCAGTGTTACACCAGCCCTCTGCCGGGTGTTGTAAGCCAGTGTTACACCAGCCCTCTGCCAGGTGTTGTAAGCCAGTGTTACACCAGCCCTCTGCCGGGTGTTGTAAGCCAGTGTTACACCAGCCCTCTGCCAGGTGTTGTAAGCCAGTGTTACACCAGCCCTCTGCCGGGTGTTGTAAGCCAGTGTTACACCAGCCCTCTGCCAGGTGTTGTAAGCCAGTGTTACACCAGCCCTCTGCCGGGTGTTGTAAGCCAGTGTTACACCAGCCCTCTGCCGGGTGTTGTAAGCCAGTGTTACACCAGCCCTCTGCCAGGTGTTGTAAGCCAGTGTTACACCAGCCCTCTGCCGGGTGTTGTAAGCCAGTGTTACACCAGCCCTCTGCCGGGTGTTGTAAGCCAGTGTTACACCAGCCCTCTGCCAGGTGTTGTAAGCCAGTGTTACACCAGCCCTCTGCCGGGTGTTGTAAGCCAGTGTTACACCAGCCCTCTGCCGGGTGTTGTAAGCCAGTGTTACACCAGCCCTCTGCCAGGTGTTGTAAGCCAGTGTTACACCAGCCCTCTGCCGGGTGTTGTAAGCCAGTGTTACACCAGCCCTCTGCCGGGTGTTGTAAGCCAGTGTTACACCAGCCCTCTGCCAGGTGTTGTAAGCCAGTGTTACACCAGCCCTCTGCCGGGTGTTGTAAGCCAGTGTTACACCAGCCCTCTGCCGGGTGTTGTAAGCCAGTGTTACACCAGCCCTCTGCCAGGGTGTTGTAAGCCAGTGTTACACCAGCCCTCTGCCAGGTGTTGTAAGCCAGTGTTACACCAGCCCTCTGCCGGGTGTTGTAAGCCAGTGTTACACCAGCCCTCTGCCGGGTGTTGTAAGCCAGTGTTACACCAGCCCTCTGCCGGGTGTTGTAAGCCAGTGTTACACCAGCCCTCTGCCAGGTGTTGTAAGCCAGTGTTACACCAGCCCTCTGCCAGGTGTTGTAAGCCAGTGTTACACCAGCCCTCTGCCGGGTGTTGTAAGCCAGTGTTACACCAGCCCTCTGCCAGGTGTTGTAAGCCAGTGTTACACCAGCCCTCTGCCGGGTGTTGTAAGCCAGTGTTACACCAGCCCTCTGCCGGGTGTTGTAAGCCAGTGTTACACCAGCCCTCTGCCGGGTGTTGTAAGCCAGTGTTACACCAGCCCTCTGCCGGGTGTTGTAAGCCAGTGTTACACCAGCCCTCTGCCAGGTGTTGTAAGCCAGTGTTACACCAGCCCTCTGCCAGGTGTTGTAAGCCAGTGTTACACCAGCCCTCTGCCGGGTGTTGTAAGCCAGTGTTACACCAGCCCTCTGCCGGGTGTTGTAAGCCTGTGTTACACCAGCCCTCTGCCGGGTGTTACCCCAGCCCTCTGCCAGGTGTTGTAAGCCAGTGTTACACCAGCCCTCTGCCGGGTGTTGTAAGCCAGTGTTACACCAGCCCTCTGCCGGGTGTTGTAAGCCTGTGTTACACCAGCCCTCTGCCGGGTGTTACCCCAGCCCTCTGCCAGGTGTTGTAAGCCAGTGTTACACCAGCCCTCTGCCGGGTGTTGTAAGCCAGTGTTACACCAGCCCTCTGCCGGGTGTTGTAAGCCAGTGTTACACCAGCCCTCTGCCGGGTGTTGTAAGCCAGTGTTACACCAGCCCTCTGCCGGGTGTTGTAAGCCAGTGTTACACCAGCCCTCTGCCGGGTGTTGTAAGCCAGTGTTACACCAGCCCTCTGCCAGGTGTTGTAAGCCAGTGTTACACCAGCCCTCTGCCGGGTGTTGTAAGCCTGTGTTACACCAGCCCTCTGCCGGGTGTTACCCCAGCCCTCTGCCAGGTGTTGTAAGCCAGTGTTACACCAGCCCTCTGCCGGGTGTTGTAAGCCAGTGTTACACCAGCCCTCTGCCGGGTGTTGTAAGCCTGTGTTACACCAGCCCTCTGCCGGGTGTTACCCCAGCCCTCTGCCAGGTGTTGTAAGCCAGTGTTACACCAGCCCTCTGCCGGGTGTTGTAAGCCAGTGTTACACCAGCCCTCTGCCGGGTGTTGTAAGCCAGTGTTACACCAGCCCTCTGCCGGGTGTTGTAAGCCAGTGTTACACCAGCCCTCTGCCGGGTGTTGTAAGCCAGTGTTACACCAGCCCTCTGCCGGGTGTTGTAAGCCAGTGTTACACCAGCCCTCTGCCGGGTGTTGTAAGCCAGTGTTACACCAGCCCTCTGCCGGGTGTTGTAAGCCAGTGTTACACCAGCCCTCTCCCGGGTGTTGTAAGCCAGTGTTACACCAGCCCTCTGCCGGGTGTTGTAAGCCAGTGTTACACCAGCCCTCTGCCGGGTGTTGTAAGCCAGTGTTACACCAGCCCTCTGCCGGGTGTTGTAAGCCAGTGTTACACCAGCCCTCTGCCGGGTGTTGTAAGCCAGTGTTACACCAGCCCTCTGCCGGGTGTTGTAAGCCAGTGTTACACCAGCCCTCTGCCGGGTGTTGTAAGCCAGTGTTACACCAGCCCTCTGCCGGGTGTTGTAAGCCAGTGTTACACCAGCCCTCTGCCGGGTGTTGTAAGCCAGTGTTACACCAGCCCTCTGCCGGGTGTTGTAAGCCAGTGTTACACCAGCCCTCTGCCAGGTGTTGTAAGCCTGTGTTACACCAGCCCTCTGCCAGGTGTTGTAAGCCAGTGTTACACCAGCCCTCTGCCAGGTGTTGTAAGCCAGTGTTACACCAGCCCTCTGCCGGGTGTTGTAAGCCAGTGTTACACCAGCCCTCTGCCGGGTGTTGTAAGCCAGTGTTACACCAGCCCTCTGCCAGGTGTTGTAAGCCAGTGTTACACCAGCCCTCTGCCGGGTGTTGTAAGCCAGTGTTACACCAGCCCTCTGCCGGGTGTTGTAAGCCAGTGTTACACCAGCCCTCTGCCGGGTGTTGTAAGCCAGTGTTACACCAGCCCTCTGCCAGGTGTTGTAAGCCAGTGTTACACCAGCCCTCTGCCAGGTGTTGTAAGCCAGTGTTACACCAGCCCTCTGCCGGGTGTTGTAAGCCAGTGTTACACCAGCCCTCTGCCGGGTGTTGTAAGCCTGTGTTACACCAGCCCTCTGCCGGGTGTTGTAAGCCAGTGTTACACCAGCCCTCTGCCAGGTGTTGTAAGCCAGTGTTACACCAGCCCTCTGCCGGGTGTTGTAAGCCTGTGTTACACCAGCCCTCTGCCGGGTGTTGTAAGCCTGTGTTACACCAGCCCTCTGCCGGGTGTTGTAAGCCAGTGTTACACCAGCCCTCTGCCGGGTGTTGTAAGCCAGTGTTACACCAGCCCTCTGCCGGGTGTTGTAAGCCAGTGTTACACCAGCCCTCTGCCGGGTGTTGTAAGCCTGTGTTACACCAGCCCTCTGCCGGGTGTTACCCCAGCCCTCTGCCAGGTGTTGTAAGCCAGTGTTACACCAGCCCTCTGCCGGGTGTTGTAAGCCTGTGTTACACCAGCCCTCTGCCGGGTGTTGTAAGCCAGTGTTACACCAGCCCTCTGCCTGGTGTTGTAAGCCAGTGTTACACCAGCCCTCTGCCGGGTGTTGTAAGCCAGTGTTACACCAGCCCTCTGCCGGGTGTTGTAAGCCAGTGTTACACCAGCCCTCTGCCGGGTGTTGTAAGCCAGTGTTACACCAGCCCTCTGCCGGGTGTTGTAAGCCTGTGTTACACCAGCCCTCTGCCGGGTGTTGTAAGCCAGTGTTACACCAGCCCTCTGCCGGGTGTTGTAAGCCAGTGTTACACCAGCCCTCTGCCGGGTGTTGTAAGCCAGTGTTACACCAGCCCTCTGCCGGGTGTTGTAAGCCAGTGTTACACCAGCCCTCTGCCAGGTGTTGTAAGCCAGTGTTACACCAGCCCTCTGCCGGGTGTTGTAAGCCTGTGTTACACCAGCCCTCTGCCGGGTGTTGTAAGCCTGTGTTACACCAGCCCTCTGCCGGGTGTTGTAAGCCAGTGTTACACCAGCCCTCTGCCGGGTGTTGTAAGCCAGTGTTACACCAGCCCTCTGCCGGGTGTTGTAAGCCAGTGTTACACCAGCCCTCTGCCGGGTGTTGTAAGCCTGTGTTACACCAGCCCTCTGCCGGGTGTTACCCCAGCCCTCTGCCAGGTGTTGTAAGCCAGTGTTACACCAGCCCTCTGCCGGGTGTTGTAAGCCTGTGTTACACCAGCCCTCTGCCGGGTGTTGTAAGCCAGTGTTACACCAGCCCTCTGCCAGGTGTTGTAAGCCAGTGTTACACCAGCCCTCTGCCGGGTGTTGTAAGCCTGTGTTACACCAGCCCTCTGCCGGGTGTTGTAAGCCTGTGTTACACCAGCCCTCTGCCGGGTGTTGTAAGCCAGTGTTACACCAGCCCTCTGCCGGGTGTTGTAAGCCTGTGTTACACCAGCCCTCTGCCAGGTGTTGTAAGCCTGTGTTACACCAGCCCTCTGCCGGGTGTTGTAAGCCAGTGTTACACCAGCCCTCTGCCGGGTGTTGTAAGCCTGTGTTACACCAGCCCTCTGCCGGGTGTTGTAAGCCAGTGTTACACCAGCCCTCTGCCGGGTGTTATTTTTTTACATATATTATTATTTTCTACCACAGACGTGGCCACACATTTACAATGCTAACCAGCATATATACATTTTCTTCTGTCCTCCATGGACAGGGTTAGAGAAGTGTTAAACATATAGTTCAAGGGTTTATTGAACACTCAACCACAGAAGGTGATTCGGTGCTTTTAAAATGCTAAGCTAACCTACATATGTAAATACATAGATACACAGATTTACGTATGCCCTACATAAAGTGTTTGTTGTGTCTTTTACATAGTGTCATTAATGTACATTCACAAAGGTGAAATGTAATTCTGTTCAGCTTCCATAGAGGAGCCGGTCGGCCGAGCGGACAGCACACTCGACTTGTGATCCTGTGGTCCTGGGTTCGATCCCAGGCGCCGGCGAGAAACACTGGGCAGAGTTTCTTTCACCCTATGCCCCTGTTACCTAGCAGTAAAATAGGTACCTGGGAGTTAGTCAGCTGTCACGGGCTGCTTCCTGGGGGTGGAGGCCTGGTCGAGGACCGGGCCGCGGGGACACTAAAAAGCCCCGAAATCATCTCGAAGATAACCTCAAGATATATACTTTATACCCATACATATATACACACACACACACACACACACACACACACACACACACACACACACACACACACACACACACACACACACACACACACACATATATATATATACACACACACATGTCTGGTGTTGCAAGTCACAATCACTCTTTACCTTATGGCATGAATTTCTTGTTATAGTTTAAATCAATTTTTTACCATAATTACTGAAGGCAGTAATGAAGCCTTCAGCAATATTTATAAATTTATTTGTAAGTAATAACTTAAGGAATATAGTATATATGTAATATATTGCTGTAATTAATAATGTTGTATGTTGAGGCAGGTGCCCAGTGCTAGTGTTGAAGAGTGAGGCGATGGGTGTGGAGGCTGCTGCTGGTGAGGCAGTTCGTCGCCTCGCCCGCAGCATTCCTCTTCTTCGACGCCCTCAGGAGGCGGCCGAGGCCCGCTCCACCCTCGCCCAGGGCCTTCTCAACCTACACCTTCCACCCACCTCTCTGGTCAGTTCTTGTGCACACGCACAGACACAGACTGACACACAGACACACACAGACTCACTCACTCACTCACTCACTCACTCACTCACTCACTCACTCACTCACTCACTCACTCACTCACTCACTCACTCACTCACTCACTCACTCACTCACTCACTCACACACTCACACACTCACACACACACACACTCACACACACACTCACACACTCTCACACACTATTCACCCTCCGTGCTACTCTCTCTGACCTCTCCTCTCTGCCTCTTCCTCTTCCTCGCGCCCTCCTTCTTTTTCATGACACTGTCTTCAACGCTGCCCTCAGCTCTATCCCTCGCTCTTCCTCCCGGGGCACGCGGAAGTGCGTTCCCTGGTGGAATGTGGACTGTGCTCGGGCTATCCGCTGTAAGCGTGCAGCCTGGTAGAAACACCGCCGCCGGCAGACGGCTGATTCTTTTACTTTGTTTCAGAAGGCGAGTGCGGTGGCCCGAAGGGCCATCCGTACAGCTAAACGTGAGAGTTGGAAATCTTATGTTTCCACCATTACGTCCGATACTCCTCTACCGCAGATCTGGAAGATCCGCAAGATTGGGGGCAAGTTCGTTCCAGATGTCTCGCCGGTTCTCCACCTCTGTGGTACTCTTGTGGCGGATCCAGTGCAGGTCGCGACCGAACTGGGTTCCCACTTTTCTTCTGTTAGCTCTGGTTCTCATCTTCCTCAATCCTTCCTTCTTCGTAAGCCTGTTCTTGAATCTTATCCTTTAGATTTCCACACTCATCTCAGCCTTCCCTATAACGATTCTTTCTCTCTTTCTGAGCTTCAGTCTGCCCTGGCCCTATGCGGATCTACGGCGGCGGGCTCGGATGACGTTCATTGTGAGATGCTTCACTATTTCCCTCCGTGCACGTCTCAGTATTTACTGAGACTGTATAACCAGGTCTGGGAGTCGACGTCCGTCTCTGAGGACTGGCTCGATGTCGTTGTACTCCCTATTCGGAAACCAGGGTCTCTCGGTACGTTCCCCAAGGACTTCCGCCCTATTGCTCTCACGAGTTGTGTTTTGTAAGCTGTTTGAGCGTATGGTAAATGCCTGTCTGATGTGGTTCTTGGAACACCATCACCACGTCTCTCCTTCTCAATTTGGTTTTCGCAAGTGCCGCAGCATGACTGCGACTGCCAAGTTCACCAGGACTGATGTCCTGGTGAACTTGGAGGTCTATATTTGTGCTGCTTTTGCTGCGACGACCTCCGTTGTTCCTGTCCTTTTTGACCTGGAAAAGGCTTATGAAACGACTTGGAGATACCATATTCTGTCCCAACTTCGTTCTTTTGGTCTTCGTGGTAATCTCCCTCTCTTCCTGCAAAGCTTTCTGTCTCGTCGTACCTTTCGAGTCATGCTTGGTACCACTCTCTCTGCCTCTTTTCGGCAGTATGAAGGTGTGCCCCAAAGAAGTGTTCTTAGTAGTACTATTTTTCTGGTTGCCCTGAATGGTCTTCTTTCCTCCCTTCCTTCTGGCATTGTCTCCGCTCTTTATGTTGACGATCTTACTCTTTGCTGTCGGGGTGATGATTCGCTTCTCCTTCAACGGCGGCTTCAACTTGCGATTGATGCCGTGTCATCCTGGGCCACCAATCATGGCTTCAAGTTCTCTACTTGAAGACTTGTGCCATGACTTTTACTCGGAAGCGGGTAGTTCTTCGTCCCTCTTTGTCACTTTATGGTCATCCCCTTGAGTACAAAGATTCCACGAAGCTTTTGGGGTTATTCCTTGACACTCGTTTGTCTTGGTTGCTTCATGTCTCTTACCTCCGTGTTGAGTGCTCTAAGGCCCTTAACCTACTTAAGGTTTTGTCCCATACTTCTTTTGGAGCGGATAGACGCACGCTCCTCTATTTGCCTTCCTCTCTCGTCTTGTCTAAACTCGATTATGGTTGCCCTGCATACTCTTCTGCTTCTCCTTCTTCTACTCTTCGCCGTCTTGATCCTTTGCACCATACTGGGTTGCGCCTCAGCTCAGGTGCTTTTCGTTCAACTCCTACCCTCAGCTTGTACGCTGACACTGGCTTTCTGTCTCTCCAGGACCACCGTGATCGCTACAGTCTGCTATCTTGCGCGATCCTTACAGCATCCTCACTCTCGCCTCTATCGTGCTTTGACTTTTACCCCTCCTGTAGTTCCTGTTCCTCTTCACCACCTCCCTTTTTCTGTCCGTTTGTCTCGCTTACGAGATTCTCTTTCGGTTCGTATTACCAATGTTTCTCCTTGTATTGTTCCCTCCTTGCCCCCGTGGAGGGTCCCTCTTCCCAAATTTTGTACTTCTCTGACCCGCATCACTAAAGCTTTTACCCCTCCTACAGTTCTGAAACGCCTCTTCCTTGAGCACTTTTCTTCTCACTCCCACTCCGTTCCCATCTTCACCGATGGGTCTAAGTCTGCTGACGGTGTGGGATACTCTGTTGTTTTTCCTGACCACACTTATATGTGTCGCCTTCCTCCGGAGGCTAGCATCTTCACAGCAGAACTTTATGCTATTCTCTATACTCTTCGTCTCCTGCTTTCCTGGTGTCAAGCTTCCTTCATGGTGGGAGTTGACTCTCGTAGTGCTCTCATGGCTTTAGGGTCCTTTAATCTTGTCCACCCGGTGGTCATCGAGATTCAACATTGGCTGTTTCTTATCTCCAGTAAATTTAAGTCAGTTGCATTTAGCTGGGTTCCCAGCCATGTTGGTGGCTCTTTAAATGACCGTGCGGATGCTGCCGCTAAAGAAGCTATCCGCACTTGTCCCATCTCCTGTAAAGGTATTCCTTATTCCGACTTTTACCCAGTTATTCATGCCTCCATCCTTGCCCGATGGCAGAGTTGTTGGTCTTCTGTTACTGGTAACAAACTGCGTACTCTTAAGAGTCGTGTGTCCCAGTGGCCTTCCTCCTGCCACCGTAACCGGCAGTGGGAAACGGCTCTGGCAAGGTTACGTGTTGGCCATACCCGTTTAACTCAGTCACTTAATATAGCGCCGCCTTGCTCCTTATTGTCCAAATTGCATTGTCCCTCTTACAGTCGTGCATATCCTTGTTGAATGTCCTGACTTCCAGGACGAGCGTGTGTCTTGCTTTCCGACTCTCCCCCGCTGTCGTTTGTTCCGCGATAGAATTCTTGGCGACTCGGATACTTTTGATATCATTCGCTTTATGCGTTTCTGTTCTCGTATTGGCATCCTTGGTGATATTTAGCGCCCTCTGATTATCCCGCACATTTGATGGTGCTACATAGCCTTCCCGGTTTGGTGCCTTCTATTGATAATTACTTACAGCCCCCCTCCCTGCCCCACCCTGCAGCCCCCTCCCAACCCTGCAGCCCCCTCCCCGCCCCATCCTGCAGCCCCCTCCCCGCCCCACCCTACAGCCCCCTCCCCGCCCCACCCTACAGCCCCCTCCCCGCCCCACCCTACAGCCCCCTCCCCGCCCCACCCTGCAGCCCCCTCCCCACCCCACCCTGCAGCCCCCTCCCCACCCCACCCTGCAGCCCCCTCCCCACCCCACCCTGCAGCCCCCTCCCCACCCCACCCTGCAGCCCCCTCCCCACCCCACCCTGCAGCCCCCTCCCCGCCCCACCCTGCAGCCCCCTCCCCGCCCCACCCTGCAGCCCCCTCCCCACCCCACCCTGCAGCCCCCTCCCCACCCCACCCTGCAGCCCCCTCCCCACCCCACCCTGCAGCCTCCTCCCCACCCCACCCTGCAGCCCCCTCCCCACCCCACCCTGCAGCCCCGTCCCCACCCCTCCCCACCCTGCAGCCCCCTCCCCCCCACCCTGCAGCCCCCTCCCCACCCCACCCTGCAGCCCCGTCCCCACCCCTCCCCACCCTGCAGCCCCCTCCCCCCCACCCTGCAGCCCCCTCCCCACCCCACCCTGCAGCCCCCTCCCCACCCCACCCTGCAGCCCCGTCCCCACCCCTCCCCACCCTGTTGCCCCCTCCCCTCCCCACCCTGCAGCCCCGTCCCCACCCCGCCCCACCCTGCAGCCCCCTCCCCTCCCCTCCCCACCCTGCAGCCCCCTCCCCTCCCCACCCTGCAGCCCCCTCCCCTTGGTGAGCACAAAATATTTCATGAAACGTTTGTTTTCTTTAGCTTTGTGAGTAAGTGAGCAGGTGGGACGAGGAATAATTTTATTGAAACACTCACTTGACGGTCTGAGCTTGTGTTTGTTGAGTCCCGGCCACCACATTCCTGCTGGGCTCTGCCTCCTGGTCCCTGACACTCACCACCCACTCTGCTCCCTGTTCCCTGACACTCACCACCCACTCTGCTCCCTGGTCCCTGACACTCACCACCCTACTCTGCTCCCTGGTCCCTGACACTCACCACCCACTCTGCTCCCTGGTCCCTGACACTCACCACCCTACTCTGCTCCCTGGTCCCTGACACTCACCACCCACTCTGCTCCCTGGTCCCCGACACCCACCACCCACTCTGCTCCCTGGTCCCCTACACCCACCACCCACTCTGCTCCCTGGTCCCCTACACCCACCACCCACTCTGCTCCCTGGTCCCCGACACCCACCACCCACTCTGCTCCCTGGTCCCCGACACCCACCACCCACTCTGCTCCCTGGTCCCCTACACCCACCACCCACTCTGCTCCCTGGTCCCCTACACCCACCACCCACTCTGCTCCCTGGTCCCCGACACCCACCACCCACTCTGCTCCCTGGTCCCCGACCGTCGCTCTACCTTCTAATTAATGCATAATAAATGAACAACTACCAGAGATTTAAGTGACTCGTGAAACTTGACATACCGTCCAGTCTTGTATATCCAAGTGTTACTGTGTTGGTGAGGTGTTTCTGATGTGGGTGTTGCAGATGTGTGTTGGTGGGTGCGTGTGTCGCCTGACGGAGGGGCGCGTCACCCCCACCACGCCCCTCCTCGACGTGCTGGAGGCCATGACGCAGGTGCTCGACCTCCTCCACACCTCCATGTACCCCCACCTCCATCAGGACGCCAGAGACGGTGCCTACACTCCTGCCAGGTAATTCTCAGCCAGGTGGTGCTCCCAGCCAGGTGGTGCTGCAGCAGCCAGGTGGTGCTCCCAGCCAGGTGGTACTGCAGCAGCCAGGTGGTGCTCCCAGCCAGGTGGTGCTGCAGCAGCCAGGTGGTGCTCCCAGCCAGGTGGTGCTCCCAGCCAGGTGATGCTGCAGCAGCCAGGTGGTGCTCCCAGCCAGGTGGTGCTGCAGCAGCCAGGTGGTGCTCCCAGCCAGGTGGTGCTGCAGCAGCCAGGTGGTGCTCCCAGCCAGGTGGTGCTGCAGCAGCCAGGTGGTGCTCCCAGCCAGGTGGTGCTGCAGCAGCCAGGTGGTGCTCCCAGCCAGGTGGTGCTCCCAGCCAGGTGGTGCTCCCAGCCAGGTGATGCTGCAGCAGCCAGGTGGTGCTCCCAGCCAGGTGGTGCTGCAGCAGCCAGGTGGTGCTCCCAGCCAGGTGGTGCTGCAGCAGCCAGGTGGTGCTGCAGCAGCCAGGTGGTGCTGCAGCAGCCAGGTGGTGCTGCAGCAGCCAGGTGGTGCTCCCAGCCAGGTGGTGCTCCCAGCCAGGTGGTGCTCCCAGCCAGGTGGTGCTCCCAGCCAGGTGGTGCTGCAGCAGCCAGGTGGTGCTCCCAGCCAGGTGGTGCTCCCAGCCAGGTGGTGCTCCCAGCCAGGTGGTGCTCCCAGCCAGGTGGTGCTCTCAGCCAGGTGGTGCTCTCAGCCAGGTGGTGCTCCCAGCCAGGTGGTGCTCTCAGCCAGGTGGTGCTCCCAGTGAGGTGGTGTTCCCAGCTAGGTAACGTGAAAGGGCTCCCAAAATAATATCTAAATATACAAGCACAGTAACTATATATACTCAAGGGTGGGAAAACAAACTTTGCCTTCTCTAATTTCCCAGTAAACCTGTTTCACCCATCTTCAAAACAAAGTTCTCTCTTGTATCCCCAACAAACTCCTGTGTTCCATATTTGCCCCGACAAATAAATGTTTATCATACTCGTGCCTAAAGTAATCAGCTGTCAAGTCTTCCTCAGCAAGTTACTACCTGGTACACTTCACAGTCTGTCATTGGCTTGACCCGCGCGCGCTGTCTCAAGCTGTCTGCTTCTGTTTTACCTACAATGAAAGTCTTCCACCATTCCCATTTAGGCTGGATTTAAGGAGCTCCCGCGCCTGCTGCAATGATAGTGTTCTCAATTGCCCCACACAGACTAGACTCGAGGAGCCCCGCGCCCTCCGACGCTTTCCTGGACTATGGGGGGCGGGTGGTGGCCGTGCCGGAGGTCCAGGCGGGGCTGAGCCTCCTGCCGCAGTTGCTGGACGCCGCCTGTCCCTTGCTTATCTACTCGAAATCTGGTCAGTCTTCCATGTGAAAACTATGATGTTATTTGTGAGTGTTAAGTGATAGTTTAGTTGTTAAGTGTCAAGATCGAAACCTTACTTAAAGTGCTTGTCTAGTTGTTATTTATGATTTAAACATTTAACTTTGGCAGGTAACATTTGATAAATAGTTTGCATGGCAATAAGATTATACATAACAAAGTTCAGATTTGAAAATTTCATTAACAAAAATGATTTAAAAACGCTTAATATGTTGTCTTCCAGACGAGGGAAGACATCAAACATGAACAGATATGGAAACATTTGACAAATCTATATTTCATTTGTAATATTTTAGTCCATTATTTTTTTGTAGCAGAATACACGTGTTTATCTGCGGCAATGGTGGTTATATAAATAATTTTGGTCCGTGGCAGGGTATGGGTTAAGCACCTTTCTGGACATGTTTGAACGGAACATGGCGCCTGCGACCCGCGTCATCAGGTTCCGGTGTAGCCCTCTCTCAACCGCCGAGGACCTCTTCTCCTGCATGATGAGTTCTCTTCTGCCGTGTCCACTTGACACTCACCGGCCGCAAGACTCGCCCAGAGTGAGTGAGGGTAACAGGTGGGGAGGTGACCGGTCACCAGCTCACGGGGAAGGGGTGTTGCAGGCACTGGCCCCTGGGGACGAGGGCTTTTCCCTCCTCCTGCTGGAGGATGTCCACCTCCAGCTTCATGTCACCGGCGTCGTCGGAACTATTTGGGAAGCTTTCAGGTAATACTTTTTTTTTTAATTAAAATAATTCATAGGTTTTTGTTTTTATGTATGAAGCATTTGCTTATTTTGTTATGGGAGGGGAATACATCAATCAACTTCATGTTAGGCCTAGGAAATACAGGCGTTCCTAGAAGCAACTCTCACCTTCATTGACAGTGTCTTCATTCACTGCAGATTTGTATTCCCAGACTCTATTTCTTCATATCGGAGTTTATAATGTCTTATGGTTCAGTTCATTATTGCAAAAATTTCCTTCTAGAATAATTTTTTTTTCAGAAAAGTACAAATAATTGGTATACTAATGTATCTAATATTTACCTGTCTGTCCAGTCCCACATTGCATTATATTTGCTCATCAAATGTATTTCTTCAAGATAATATTAGTTAGTAGCCTTCACATCATCAGCACATCCACTTGTTTAGTTAGTACTTATAGTAACGGCGTGGACCACCGTACATATATCGACGTAATGGATAGTTAGAAATAGCAGAAATTGGTGCTCTTGAATTTAAACAAACGGAAAAGGTTTTGTATTTGTTGTTAATAAAATTAACCTAACCATCCAAGGCCTAATGCACACCATCGGAGGTCTAGTTTAGTACCCATAAATAAAAAAATATTTGAGTGAAACATTCTGGTGATAAATTATTTGAGTTCATAAAAATATAATTAATGTTGATCAAATAGTAAGCAAGATTGTTTTAATTAGAGAAGTACCAATTGTGTGTATTGTAAAATTTCATATCAACAAATGAAGTTGAATGCAATAGTGCAAGATGAAATTAAGGTAATAATGCCCCGCTTGCGTGCAGACACATGGTGGAGTGTGGGGAGGTAGTGTGCCCCGTCTCCGGCAGGAGGTACCTTCTGCAGCGTGTGGTGCCGCTCCTGGCACTCTCCTGCCCGGCCACCCCGGACCACCACCTCCCCACCACCCTCCTCAGGCACTGTGTCCTCATGGCTCTCCCGCACCCGTCCTCCTCCACCTGCGAGTACATCATCAAGGTCAGCACTCGCTCTCTCACTCTTGGTATAATTATAGCAGTGAAGGTCAGCACTCGCTCTCTCACTCTGGTATAATTATAGCAGTGAAGGTCAGCACTCGCTCTCTCACTCTGGTATAATTATAGCAGTGATGGTCAGCACTCACTCTCACTGGTATAATTATAGCAGTGAAGGTCAGCACTCGCTCTCTCACTCTAGTATAATTATAGCAGTGATGGTCAGCGCTCACTCTCACTGGTATAATTATAGCAGTGAAGGTCAGCGCTCACTCTCTCACTGGTATAATTATAGCAGTGATGGTCAGCACTCACTCTCTCTCTGGTATAATTATAGCAGTGAAGGTCAGCACTCACTCTCTCACTAGTATAATTATAGCAGTGAAGGTCAGCACTCACTCTCTCACTGGTATAATTATAGCAGTGAAGGTCAGCGCTCACTCTCTCTGGTATAATTATAGCAGTGAAGGTCAGCGCTCACTCTCTCACTGGTATAATTATAGCAGTGAAGGTCAGCGCTCACTCTCTCACTGGTATAATTATAGCAGTGAAGGTCAGCGCTCACTCTCTCTGGTATAATTATAGCAGTGAAGGTCAGCGCTCACTCTCTCACTGGTATAATTATAGCAGTGAAGGTCAGCGCTCACTCTCTCTGGTATAATTATAGCAGTGAAGGTCAGCGCTCACTCTCACTGGTATAATTATAGCAGTGAAGGTCAGCGCTCACTCTCTCACTGGTATAATTATAGCAGTGAAGGTCAGCGCTCACTCTCACTATGGTATAATTACAGCATCTAAATGTCAGCACTCATACCCCGGTATATTTACAGCAGTGAAAGTCAGCACTCACTAGTATAATTAAAGCACTTAAGGTCAAAAAGGGCCCGACACGGTTTTTCTATAAAATGAAACATAATTGTCTTTTCCCATTATATATTGTTTTATTTTGAACTAGTGAACGTGATATCTCTGGTTATAAACGATTTAATGTTTGACTTTAGGTGAGTGACCAGTGTGAGTCACGGTCACCACATTAGCATACTGATCAACCAGCAAACATACTTGTGTTCTGAACACACTTCATGTCCACAGTAAACCCAGTGTATATGCACCGAGAAGGTCAACAGTTACTCATGTTACCAAGGTCAGAAGGTTACTCATGCCCGTGCCACCTCTTGGGTGGCTTAATCTTCATAAATTAATCAACAGTAATCTCCGGGTACATACACCGGTGCATCTTTATGTATATCCTCCGTGGATATAGGCAAAATGTGTGACATTCTACATACTTTCTCACTGATGATCTGGGAGTTGGGACTAACAAAGGACGAAGAATAAATAATTATACAAATCCTAATGTAATATAGCAGTGTCAGGCTAATTAGAACTTTACATTTTCATGACAGCTCATTATTTTGGCCCTCGGGTTATTACATACAACATTTCACTCGATTAATGTAATATATCTGCGGCAGGTGTGTCTTCAGGACGTTCTTGTAGAGATCGACGAGGATAACCACCTTCCGGAGGCCACGCGGGATGTTGTCTTGGATCTCTACCAGAACCTGCACGCGCCAGCACCCCTCAAGGTCACCACCACACACTCCCCACGGCAGCCTCCCGCCGCCAACAGCCACGACGATAGTGATGCTGCGTGTGAGAAAGGCACGGATGAGTGCCCAGGTTACGGGGCTGTCGAGTCTCGAGATATAACTGATGGTGATCCAAATATCGGTGAGGCTGATGATGGCAACATCCCCGGTCGCGTCAAAACTGTGGCAACTGCAGTCTCTCCCGCAAATAATGCCGAAACTCTCACTAATAACACAGATGGCCTGATGAACAATAGAAATGGGGAGATAGTTGATAAAGACGGGACAAATGCTGAGAGCAGCGAGTGTTGCGTGCTGGCGCCCAACCTGCACCACCTGCTGCAGATGACTGAGGCACTGAGGAGGAACTCGTGCCTCCTGCAGCTCACCATGGGCCAGGCAGCGTCCCTCATCACGTTCGAGGCTAGGAGGGTCTTCAGCGGCCTTTTCACCTCCGAGACCATCTTGAAGAGACGAATCTCAGCCATCATTAGGAAATATTTTGAAGAGGTATCATTAAAGAACTAATTATTTTATGTATGTAAGGTATGTATGTTTTGCATGCATGTATGTTATGTATGCATTTTTATTTTGGTTAGTCGTTCTTGTAGACATTAAATTTGAAAAAGGGTAAGATCAAAGATTCTAGCACAGATCTCCTATTTTTCTTATATTCTTCATTTAAGAACGAAGTTGAACAGTTAACTCTTTCAAAGTTTTTTTTTGCAGTTTAATTATGGTCTCAAGATATGCGTTTCGTTGACCTTGTCTTCGTCTTCAAAGGCACAGTAGAAGTGAATACAATCTACCTGTTATTTTTTATTCAGCTACTCGGAACAAAAAGTTCCAATTAGCACGTACTATGGTGAGCCCGCAAGTGGAGGCTCTATGGAGCCATTATCTGTATCAATAGCTGATACTCGTGAGATCTGGGGATATCACGTGCTACGTGGTCACATAGCACGTGAGATCTGGGGATGGGGCAGGCTGTGACAGTTATGGAGCTGGTGAGTTAGTGAAGATCCTCTAGATCTTCCGTTTTGTCTTTGGCTGACACTTACTGCGAGTTGATATGGCTGTGCTGTTGTTGGAGTTTGGTGAGATGGCCGCTATGAGGAGGTCTTGTACCTTGTAGCGAGTAGGTGTATTTGTGGTGCGGCGGTAGAGCTCCTACTAAGATTTCCTCGTCTGAGGAGTCCGAGGAGTCCGTAACATCCGCACTTGGTGGGTTTTGTCCGCAAGCACAACTAGGTGACTACATTGATTACCTAATTCTATCTTAATTGAGCCATGTACTCAGTCATCCTACCTACCATCAGCCCGCTCTAGTTCAGACTGCCTCAAAACCGCCCGCTTAATTACAGCCTACGTGCACCCGGTATTCAGTCGCCATACGTTTGCATGCGTGTAGGCCTTGTAACTCCCCACTAAAGGATCTTCCTAACTCTCATTTACTTGAAAACTGTTAAGCAAAATCAAGCTGATCATTACTGAGACAACATCCAAGTAAATGAATCGGTACTAATTAATTACATAGTATCTAGTCATGTTCGTACACAGGTCTGAGATGGTAGGCCTGGCTGCTTTACTTTGCCTGGTGCCCACATTTGATGGTGCTACATAGCCTTCCCGGTTTGGTGCCTTCTTTTGATAATTACTTCTTACTTTGCCTGGTGCCACATGCACACACACATCGAGTGTAACATTACTGCTTAACAAGACTACTGACTGAATATACCCTTTCAGGTGATAGGTATATTTATAACAGCTTACCTATTACCTTTTAACTGAAATACTGGCATAAAGTGAGCTGGCAGCGGACCACACGGTCTCCACATGGTGAGAGTGACACTCTTTCCCTCAGTAACTGGGAATTTCCACTATAACCAAACATTAAATAGGAGGTAGAAACCTACTTGGGCAAAGCCTCATTCATCCACACATTTAAGGTACGACTCCATAGCGCTGCAACACATCTCTGGGTCAAGGAACATCAAGCACTCCTCAAGCATTTCCTGGAGACGTGACAGGGTTGGTATCCCTAATCCCCCCTCACATCCGGTCAAGCCTAGTCCAGGCTCCAACTGTACCATCTTGCTTCCTCTAGTGCTCCCTCACACATCTCCATACAAACACGAAACACGTTATTACAATATCTCAAAATACTCTCCTTCAATTATATATATAACAGGTAACAGTAAAAGGCAGGAACCTAGCATCTTATTACATCTACAAGAGATCATATACATAATATCTATACATAACGTTACGAATCAGTTCGTCAACCAATTTGATATAACTGGATTGTACCATTCTTTACTCAAGTCTAATCTTGTATTGTTGTATTTGTCGATTATTTCACTGACAGGATATCTCTGGTAATGATCTAATTGTATGTAGAGACTGTATGTTCCTTGATGGGGCCTTGCTGGCTGTGCGTTGTCAGCCACCTTGAAGGGGATGTTATCTTGCCTCTATACTGAGATCGTTGGGGCTGACAGTCCCCAAGTGGCATGTGAAGGCATTGACGACGTAAGTCTCTCAAACCATTTCGGTTGTTATCAGAAGAGTTTTTCACGAGCAAGTTGGTGGTCTTCATGTTCTTATAGTATATTATTAACTCAATTTTCCCAACCTTCCGATACCAAACAAAATTCCTTAAAAGAAGCGAAAGTTGTTTGTGCTTTCACGTTCTAATTTTGGGAGTGTTAGCCACAATGATCTCAGTATATACGCAAGACAATAACATCTCTTTTTCAAGGCGGCTGACAATGCACAGCCAGCAAGGCGCCATCAAGGAACAGTCTCCTACACACAAGCAGATCATTACCAGAGATATCCTGATAAACAACATTGAAATAACAGATACAACGACAGTACAAGATTAGACATCAGCGAGGCACTACACATTAAACAAACTGGCTGTGGCACTGTTTCGCTCCTGCAGGTGGAGGAGGGGTTGGCGTGGTGGCCCGGGGTGACGGAGGATGGCAAGAAGATGATGACTCACGCTACAGACTACAATCAACTCCTCAAAAATGTTCAGGTGAGGAAAGTCCTTGGAATTATTTTCTTGGTGTACATAACGGTAAGTTCACCAACATCACAATAGTATTGCAGGCTCTAATGCTCAGACCATTGACACCAGACTTGGTCAAGACTGAGATGAGCCTTCTTGCACAGTTCTCCAATTTGTCCAAAATTGTGTCTCTTTGTCTCTCCTTGTCTGCCTCAAACACTCTTATTTAATGTCTAAAAATTCACATTTCTCACCAAATCTTGCCTCGTGTCTTGCAGTACCCTGAAGGCCTCCAACCCATAATGTTCACACATGCGCACTTCGACGGCCTGCTGAAGATGGTGCTGACTCTGGAGTCCTCTTGTGGACACATCGTCATCACAGGGCCTCCGGGGGTGGGTAAAATGTCCCTGGCGAAGATGGCCGCATTCAACACCCGTGCCAGGTAGGTGCAAGCGTGTTCACGCACGTGTACACAGAACCATATTTGAGAGAGTATCAGGTTCCCCTAGGACTTAGTTGAGGCATTTCTTCCCATTAAGAAACCAGTTACTCAAAGTAATACACCGAAAAAAATTTGCCCCATTGCCCTGACGAGTTGCGTTTCTTAACTTTTTGAACATATGTTTAATTCACGTCTTGTGTGCTCGTTTGAACAGTATAAATGCCTCTTTCCCCCGCTCTCTTCAGCTTTGGCAAGTGTTGCAGCACTGACATTTCCAGTGGACTTGGAGGGTTATGCGCGACTAAGCACTGCTTTATCTCGCTTACAAGCAATATGAAGGTGCTCCTCAGAATAGTGTTTTAACACTACACTTCCTGCTTGCTCTTAATGGTCTTCTTCCCACTAGAGTATTCACTTTATATAGACGATCTTAGTCTCTGCTGTCGCAGCGACCATTTCCCTTTTATCCTACATCAACTCCAACTTGCAATCGATAGTGTGTCGTCCTGGAAATCCAGTCACGGTTTTAAGCATCTCGCCGACAAAGACTTGTGCTGTGACGTTTACTCGGAACCATGGCATCTTTAATCCCTCTATGTTCTATGGAAATGGCTTTCTGTATTAGGATACTGTTAAACTCTTGTACGTGGTTGACATTTGACGCCCGCTTGTTTTGGTTGCCCCATATAATTCCGCTCTGAGTTGAATCATCTAATTAAGGCCCTTCCCTTAAAGTTTTATACTGTACTTCCATGAGAGCTAATAAATGCACACTCCTCAATTTGCACTCCTCTCTTGTGCTGTCTAAACCAGAATATGGCTTCCACTGCTTATTCCTCTGCTTCTCCATCGACCCTTTGCTGCCTGGATGTTTTCCATTACACGGGGTTATGCCTCATCTTTGGAGCCTTTCGTTCATTCCCTGTCCACAACTTCTATTTGAAACCACACGTAAAGCGGCACATGGAGCAAATGGTAGAATACTAGAATGGACAGAACAGTGGTTAAAACATTAAGGAAAGTAAAGGACCATCCAAAACGGAAATGAATCTGACTGGAGAAATGTGGTGAGTTGGGTTCCGCAAGGTTTTATTTTGGGGCTAACCCTTTTTTTCATATACATCAGTGACATAAATGAGAATATTACAAACCATATCATCAAATTTGCAAGATTTATAGTGAAGTTGAACGTGGCAATGACATTGAGACCTTACAAAGTGATCTACGTGAACTCCTCAAGTGATTTATGTTCAGCACAACCACCAAATCAACATTATCAAAGAACGGTTGAAGGCCACAGGACTAACAACACTGCAAACCAAATATTGACACGGCTGATTTCTTCAAAATTTATAAAGTACTGAACATTTTGGAGGATATTGATCCAGACAACTTCTTACTATTAGTCAAAGGTTACGTGACCAAGGAACAATGGTTTCATGCTCATCATGCTACAATATAGAGCAGAGACCTGGAGATTCCTTTTTATGCATAAGGTTATAAACTCATGGTATCGCCTGCCCTCTTAAGCCATAAATGACAATACACACAGAAATCACAATAGCGTGATATATCAAATGAACAAATCCACAAGGGCCGTGATGAAGGTTCGAACTTACGCCCGGCATGATCCCAGACGCTGCTTTAGTCGATTGCGCCACGACATGGTCCAAAAGAATTGCAACCGGAAGTTCTGACCTTACTCTGATCCTGCAGTCTCTCCGAGACATAAACCAAAGTTTTACACAATTCCCCCATGCACTCGGGCTCTTATCAACACGCTGTTCTACCTCTTCGCCCTTACTTCATTTGGTATATCATGCTATTGTTATTTCTGTGTGTATTGACGTAAGGGCGTAAGGGTGATGTCGCTCGCCTTATGTTCTGTTGTTCTCGTGTTGTCATCCTGAATACTATTTAGCACCTTTTGAATATCCCACGACTCAGAGGCTGCTGCATAGTCTTCCCAGCTTGTGCTTTTTTTGATACACAACACAAACCTCATGCTAGAACACTTGAAAATTGACGTTTGAAGCATATATTCAAAACTGCTTACGACATGCATTTGTGAATCAGACTGTACCAGCTGGACGATCACCGAGAGGAGGCAGGGCGGGTGGCGGGCATCAGGGCAGCTGTGGAGGCCTCCGGGGTCGGGGGGCGCCGTGCCCTCATCCTCCTGAGAGACCACGCCCTCACCCCGACCATCCTCGACATTATCTACAGTCTGGCTACCGCAGGTGAGTCTGACCTCTCTCTGCAATTGTCTCGCCTCATGACTTTGTTCCCATGTGGACACAAACCCAGGAAGGCTTGTGATATATAAATGCCTTTACATATTGACAATATATATATAATCTTTCACTTTTGCTTATATTACAAAGTTACAATTGCGATAATGTATAATAAACACAACCGTAGGGTGGAGCGAGGGGTTGTGGGGGCCGGTGAGGGTGAGGGGGCTGCTGGAGGCCCTCCGGCAGAAGGGCAAGAGTCCCCGACCGCAGGAGAACCGCTGGCTCACCTACCTGGAGGAGGAGGAACTGGCCGCCCTCAAGCACAGACTCATCACCAACGTCAGGAGAAATCTTCACGTGTGTGTCATTACTCACTCACAGCAGGTATACCAACTTCTCCGGTAACGGTAAACACCAAAAACTATAGTATAGGTAAACTAGGCTAATTACTCCAGTGTAGGTAAACTGTGGACCATGTACTCCAGTCTAGGCAAACTATAAACCAAGTTTTCCCAACCAATATAAACTGCAGACCGGGTGCTGCCAGTCAAGGTAAACTGTAGAAAACATGTTCAGTCCAGGTAAACCAACACCGCCGTGTGAAGAGAACTCATTCTTGAGTATACAGACCAGTGAGCGGTGTACACCTCAACACAGTTATCATGACCAAGATCACTATGTGACTCGGGACATGTTACTCATCCACAGGTGAGTGAGGCGAGGTACTCATCCACAGGTGAGTGAGGCGAGGTACTCATCCCACAGGTGAGTGAGGCGAGGTACTCGTCCCACAGGTGAGTGAGGCGAGGTACTCATCCCACAGGTGAGTGAGGCGAGGTACTCATCCCACAGGTGAGTGAGGCGAGGTACTCGTCCCACAGGTGAGTGAGGCGAGGTACTCGTCCCACAGGTGAGTGAGGCGAGGTACTCATCCCACAGGTGAGTGAGGCGAGGTACTCATCCCACAGGTGAGTGAGGCGAGGTACTCATCCCACAGGTGAGTGAGGCGAGGTACTCATCCCACAGGTGAGTGAGGCGAGGTACTCATCCCTCAGGTGAGTGAGGCGAGGTACTCATCCCACAGGTGAGTGAGGCGAGGTACTCATCCCACAGGTGAGTGAGGCGAGGTACTCATCCCACAGGTGAGTGAGGCGAGGTACTCGTCCCACAGGTGAGTGAGGCGAGGTACTCGTCCCACAGGTGAGTGAGGCGAGGTACTCGTCCCACAGGTGAGTGAGGCGAGGTACTCGTCCCACAGGTGAGTGAGGCGAGGTACTAGTCCCACAGGTGAGTGAGGCGAGGTACTCGTCCCACAGGTGAGTGAGGCGAGGTACTCATCCCACAGGTGAGTGAGGCGAGGTACTCATCCCACAGGTGAGTGAGGCGAGGTACTTATCCCACAGGTGAGTGAGGCGAGGTACTCATCCCACAGGTGAGTGAGGCGAGGTACTCATCCCACAGGTGAGTGAGGTGAGGTACTCATCCCACAGGTTTACCCGTAGCTTACCTGTTAGCAGTTCCAAGCACTCTTCCACTCTCCAAGCCTAATCCGAGGCCAGGCTTATCTTGTGATAACTTGATATGTAAGGCTGTTGCTCCTGCTGGCTGCCATGGGTTCTCGCAGGCCCACATATCCACCACAACCCGGTTGATCCGGCACTTCCTGCAGGAACTTACCTCTTGAATACACCTACTTACGTTTTGGCAATGCTACTTATACTTACATTTGGTGCGCGGAGGTTGACGAATCATGGACCTGTGATGTTCATATAGTATACTCTGTCCATATATGGCACCTCTCCTCATCACTGGCTCAATTCTGTATGAGTTACTCATTACTCATCCGGCAGGTGAGTGAGGAGTGGGTCGCCAGGTACCCCTCCATCAGGAGCCGCTGGACGTGGGTAGAGATGGAGACCTGGGACACGCAGACGTTGCAGGAGGTAGCCAGAAGGCTTCTGCTGCCCGCCGACCTTCCCCCACACGTAATGAACCAGCTGCAGGTGGCTCTGCCTACCATCCATCAGGTGAGGACCCACTGGGAGAGGCAGTGGTTAATTCAGGTCAGACCTGAGGTACAATGCCCGTAAAAGCCATTTTAGATTAGGAGACGGCTGGTGTAGAGACAATAGCCCTTGGCAAGAAATAGATAGAACAGGAAGGTGTAGCCGGTCAAACCTTGTACCGAGATCACAGATGACTACATCATATATGGTGTGAACTGAAGACGTGTGTGTGTGTGTGTGTGCTGCAGATGCTGGAGCAGGAGGCAGCGCTGAGTGTGACGGTGGCGGACTTCGTGGAGGCGTGTCGAGTGACTGTGAACCTGCTGGCACGTCGCAGGACCGAGCTCCGGGACTCCCTCGGTCTCTTCAAGGGCGGCATGGATGTGAGTCCACCCCCACACAGTCATAACGATATCTTCACCTGTAACTGATATAAGTGTGAAGACGCACCATAACAGTAAGAATGAGTAGGTGTATATGTGTGTGTGTTAAACAGATAAAGAACTTGAAGTTACGGGTCTTGTTGTACAGTTGGCTTTGTTCGCCATTCGCAATCGGGAATCATAAGAAAATAATGAGATAAGAGGATATTAATAAGGCACTGTATTATTGAGATAAATGTGTATCAATGAACTTACTCTAATAGATTGAAAAGTTGAAAATAGATTTGAGTAAGATCATTGATACACATCTATTTCAGTAATACAGTACCTGATTAATATTAGGAATAATAATATTTCATTAATCTCTTATGTTTGTGAACAAAGACACTGTTTATCGCCTCACCTCATTCCTGCCTATATATCCACACCACTTAATTGTAAATCTCACCAAAAACCTCTCACACCTCAACAAAGCCCATCTACATCAGAGAGTAGCAGAAGGTTCGCCCTCTGCACTATGGTATCTTCAGGTCACCTAGTTAGTTAAACATCCCAAAAGGAATCCACAGGGAAATAGCAGTTCGCTTATATAGACTACGTTTAGGTTACAGATGCAACTGGGAGATTGGTGAACCTCGACAGAGAGAGTGCATCTTCTGCCAAACTGTCACAGTAAAGTCACTACTTTACCATCTGGAATGTGAAGCAACCAACGACCTTAGAGCTTTAAGAGTCCCTGACTCTTGTAGTAACCACCCTGAAGCCATCAACACTGCCACTCTTCTGGTATAAAAAGATGTCCAACAGCTGGAGACCCTCATAAACACTGTCAAGCAGTATCCTCCCCCGCGGTAGCAGCCTGACGACTTAATGCAACCTCAGCACACAGTATATATTCACTAAAAATAAAAAATAAAATCTACCACTTAAGGGCTATTCATGCCCGTGCCACCTCCTGGGTGGCTTAATCAGTCATCAATCTTGGAAATTCATCCTTCTGAAGATGTATTCTTAAATACGAAAGTACTTAAGGAAATTCCTGTCTTAATCCTTCCTACATAGTGTGACATACATACATACATACATACATACATACATACATACATACATACATACATACATACATACATACCCTAACCAAAACATAATCATACTATAAAACAAAAAAATCGTCGTACTAGAAAATGGTAGCGGCTCGCGAAATTGATAGTCCCGTTTTTTCTTTTGAATTCCCTGGCAGGTAAGGATAGGGTACTTAAGAACGACAGTTTTTTGACATTGAGAAACCTTTGAAGGACGGGCTGGCTTATTAGATAAAGGCCAAGATGTAAGACTACAAATTCTTGAAGGCCTTCACATAAGTCAAATAACTTCCACCATAAATACTCAAATAACGGAACTATTCACTCTGGCCACCATGTAAGTGAGGCCAAGACCGGAAGGCGAAGATGCCAATGGTAACGTCACCGCCCAGAACGTGATACCCACTTCGGTCACCTGAGTTCCAATCACCTGACTTTTCTCTCTATGTTTAGGTCATTGACACTTGCGTTTTACCTTTACGCCTTATTTTCGCCTTTCTCCTCACTTTATTTTGTATGTACCTGATCTCGCAGTGAAACAAATCCGATGTTCCCTACTGTCTCCACCATCCATTACATCCCCGCTCCTGTGCCAGGTAAGTTCACTACGGGGTCACCATAGCCTGTGCTATTCGAACCTTGTTCCCAGTAGCTGAATCTAAAACATCAATAAACTGTCTCCTCACTTGAGAATGAACCTTGTAGGTTCAAAACGTTGTGTGAATTATAATAAGTATAATACATTCTACAGTTAATTTTTATTTTGTAGTCAACTTTGAACAAACATGACATTTGGAGAAGTATTCCTCCAATTAAACGAAGATGCAAGATCACTAGCCAGAGAGATAGAAGGCCTAAACAAGAAAATAATCATGGACTATGCACTCATATTCAATTTAAAAATACACACACGCTTTCTGTCCCCCGACAAAACAAATTATTAATTATAACTTCTGTTCCTATCCATTGCATTAAATAAAGGATATATGGAGAATATTAAGAGCAGGAGGCGGGCGGCGCAGGAGGAGCACCAGTAATATCTCTCACCGTTCCACAGAAACTGCACGAGACGAGCGGTAACGTGGAGGAGCTGAAGGGGGAGCTGAGCGAGCTGGAGCCGGAGCTGAAGGCGACGCAGGAGGAGGGTCAGCGCCTCACTCACGCCCTCTCGCAGCAGCGGTCTCAGGTCTCCCACATCAGAGACCAGATGATCACTCACGAGGAGAAAGTCAAGGTCAGCTGGCCTCGTCCTCTCACACACAATTATATATATATATATATATATATATATATATATATATATATATATATATATATATATATATATATATATATATTTATATATATATTTATATATATATTTATATATATATATATATATATATATATATATATATATATATATATATATATATATATATATATATATATGTATTATTTTTTTTTTGATAGGAGAAAAGCACACAAACTGTATTGGAGGGGATCTAAACATTCCCTCTATTGCGTTATGCGTGGTTTCCTCCGAGGCTTTGGGTCCCCCTTCTGCCAGCCAGAGGTGGTACTCCCTTCTCTATAAAATAAAAAAAATAAAATATATATATATATATATATATATATATATATGTCGTACCTAGTAGCCAGAACTCACTTCTCAGCCTACTATTCAAGGCCCGATTTGCCTAATAAGCCAAGTTTTCCTGAATTAATATATTTACTATAATGTTTTTCTTATGAAATGATAAAGCAACCATTTTCTCTATGTATGAGGTCAATTTTTTTTTATTGGAGTTAAAATTAACGTAGATATATGACCGAACCTAACCAACCCTACCTAACCTAACCTAACCTATATTTATAGGTAAGGTTAGGTTAGGTAGCCAAAAAAAGCTAGGTTAGGTTAGGTTAGGTAGGTTAAATAGACGAAAAAACATTAATTCATGAAAACTTGGCTTATTAGGCAAATTTGGCCTTGCATAGTAGGCTGAGAAGTGCGTTCTGGCTACTAGGTACGACATATATATATATATATATATATATATATATATATATATATATATATATATATATATATATATATATATATATATATATATATATATATATATATATATATATATATATGTCGTACCTAGTAGCCAGAACGCACTTCTCAGCCTACTATGCAAGGCTCGATTTGCCTAATAAGCCAAGTTTTCATGAATTGTTTTTCGACTACCTAAAATACCTAACCTAACCTAACTTTTTCGGCTACCTAACCTAACCTATAAAGATAGGTTAGGTTAGGTAGGGTTGGTTAGGTTCGGTTATATATCTACGTTAATTTTAACTCCAATAAAAAAAAAATTGACCTCATACATAATAAAATGGGTAGCTTTATCATTTCATTAGAAAAAATATATTAATTCAGGAAAACTTGGCTTATTAGGCAAATCGGGCGTTGCATAGTAGGCCGAGTACGCCGTTCTGGCTACTAGGTACAACATATATATAATATAATATAATATCTCACACATACATTGTGCAAGAGTATTTATGGTTCATATGCAGCATAATTATATTGCATGACGCCACTAGTGTATGGCCAGTACAACACTTCATTATAATTCCATGAGTACGATGTAATTAAATAAATCCATTTACGTAGTTTATAATAGGAGGATGTTGCAATACATTTTACATTTGTAAAAGTTAAATAGATCGGGACCGTATGTCGCATGTTGCCAAGTGGAGCCCCCAGGCAATATATTGGCAGTCCTTCACGTCAGGTAGAATGTACTCCCAACAAAAGTTTTACTTTCATTTTTATGTTGTTGAACAGGAGAAGTGTGAGGCGGTGGCGGCACTGAATGAGGAGATCGTGCAGGAGGTGGGGGAGGCAGTGCCAGGCCTGGAGGCGGCGGAGAAGGCCATCAGAGCCCTGGACAAAAAGGACCTGGTGGAGGTCCGGGTCCTCAACAAGCCGCCAGATCTTGTCCTCGCCGTAATGGAACCCATCTGTCTCCTCCTCAATGTCAAGTAATTACATCATTTGTGTGTGAATAATTATACAATTATAATTACCTAAGTGTAGTTATAGGATGAGATAACTGTGGTGTCAGTCTTCCCAGCACTGTCATATAACAATTTGAAAATACTGAGGGTCTTGGGCTCCACCACCTTCTCACTTGTCCCATCCGTCTACCACTCTGTTTGCAAAAGAAAACCTTCCATTTTTTTCTTTTGGCAGCTTTGTTTCCTTAGTTTGAACTTGTGTCCTCGTGTTCGTGAAGTTGCAGTTTTCACAATTTCTTTGTCAATTTTGTTGATTCTTGTTACTATTTTGTACACATTGATTATATCGCCTCCTTTTTCTTCTATTTTCTAGCTTTGTCATATTTAATGCCTCAAACCTCTCCTCGTAGCTCTTGTTATTTAGCCATTTAGTTACATGTCTTTGCACCTTTTCTTGTCTAGTAATGTTCTTCTTGAGATATGGGCACCATACAACCGCTGCATATTTCAACCTTGATTTCACAAAATTTGTAAATAATATATTTAGTATTTCAACATTCATGTATTTAAAAGCGATTCTACAGTTGGAAAGTGTAGCATACGCTCCACGTACAATATTCTTTATATGATCATGTGACAGTTATTTTTAATCCAGAACAACCTCTATCTCTCTCAAAATTCTCTGAAGCTTTTTCACATAAATTATAGGTTGAGTGTGGCCTGTTTTCACCCATTTCACATTCTATAACGTGGCATATAATCACATTAAATTAATTAACCAAGTGTCTTTCCATATACTTGTTTTGTCCAGGTCTTCTTGAAAGGCATGCCAATCTTTAAATTTCTTATCTTCTTAGTAGTTTTGCATTATCAGAAAACATGTTCATATAATTATATATTCCTTATGGTAGATCTACAAATATATAGATTTTGATGTTCATATATATATATATATATATTCTACCCACCTCAATACTCCGCTCCAATATAGAAGCATCAAGAAATATGGACCAATAGGCTTTCTACAATCACTTCCATTCAATACCCATTGTTTCGTGTTCTGTCATGTGTTTAGGAATTTAATACCCTATTAATACCACCTCACCCCATCCACCTCACTCAAATGTAGATATAAGCAAATCGAAGATGTGTAAGTTCTATTCAGTTGTGTATGTGTAAACTAAAGTCTTTGAAAATGTAATAAGTTTTACGAAACGCGCTCAAGTGTCGCGTCAGACTAGAAATAAAAATGAATTTTGGAGAATTGATTTTTGAATTACCACCAACAGTGAAAAGAAACGTACGAAAGATTGAGAAAATTCGTGTTAGAATTATTA
>NC_091171.1:10816316-10836316 GCF_040958095.1 Procambarus clarkii
ATGCTGACCCAGTTGCAGCATCTGGGTCAACTGCTTTGTTCCTACTTAGTTCCTTGAGCATTTTTACCCCACTTCGTCTCAAGACAGACACTACTATGTACTCTTGTTATTCCCTGAAATTCCTATTATCTGGTTCTCTGAAGACTTCATTTTGCACAGACACTCTTTGGAACTGTTTGTTTAGCGTTTTACACATTTAATTTTCATTCTCCATGAGTCTGTTCCCCATTTTCAACTTCTGAATTTTATTCTTTAACTGCATTTTACTGTTAATGAATTCATAGGAAAGACCTGGTTCTGTTTTACATTTGTCCCTTTCTCAAAATTTGTTTCATGTAGCCGTTTCATGCTTCTTTGTCTGGTACTGTATTTATTAGGGTTTGGCTCCTAACTATACTGATTCATTTTTTTGTCTTTTTGCTCTCCGGTCCCCTCCCAATTTATGTTGAACCAATCCTGCTTTCGATTTCTGCATCTTCTGTACTGGTATAAATTTAATTGTATCGTCATATATCTTAAAAATTTCATATATATATATATATATATATATATATATATATATATATATATATATATATATATATATATATATATATATATAATATATATATATATGTATACATATATATATATGTATATGCGGAAAATCCACAGAGAAATATGAAATGAGGTGAACGTTTCGGCTTTGTTAAAGCCTCTTCTCCCTTCTCCCCCTTCTCCCTTCTCCTTAGTCAGTCTGGTGTTGACAAAGGCTTTAACAAAGCCGAAACGTTCACCTCATTTCATATTTCTCTGTGGATTTTCCGCATAAAATGATCAGTGTTTTGTGATCGTCAATTGCATATATGTATATATATATATATATATATATGTATATATATATATATATGTATATATATATATATGTATATATATATATATATATATATATATATATATATATATATATATATATATATATATATAATATATTATATTATATATTATATTATATATTATTTACTTCCTTTCCTAACAATAAATCTTTCCAATCAAATTTATTAAAGCACTTGCCAAGTTCCTAATGGTGTCCTCTCTTGAAATCTTTCCACCATTTTCTTTTCTCCAATTTCTTATAAATTATAATGCATTGCATATTTGATTTCTGGAAGAACATGCTTGCTCTTGTCTATTGGAGGAAGGTACAGAATGCCAAATATCGCTTCTTTCCTGGTGAATACCAAATCCAGCAATGATTGAGCATCACTTTCTCTCATTCTTGTGAGATGTTTTACATGTTGATACATAAAAGATTCCAGGATGAGGTTTATGATTCGGCTGGACCAAAAGGCCTCTGTCTTGCTTCATAGTCTTCCCTGTCTATCAAATTTATATTGAAGTCGCCAAGTACCAACAATGGTAATTTATCTATCTGCTTCTATAATAATTACTCCTATGATAATAATAAGGCCCCCTTTTGTTATCTAGCACCTCCTCAGTCCATATGTTGCTTGCTGATGGACTGTATGCAGTGTTTATCTGTGTATCATTCTGACTGCAAATCTCCAGTGCCATCATGTCTACTTCTCGAGGGTTGTCAAGTATTAATTATCTTGCCTTTAGAGAATCTCTTCCCTGTGTGGGTGGAGTTGTTGCAGTCGTGCCCTCACCACTATTGCAACACCTCCACCTTTTTTAAGTTTTCTGTCACATCTCCAAATAGCATAGTTCCTCAGGAATATCACACCATTTAATATTTGATCTTCTAGTTTTGTCTTCACTAGAGCGACAATATCAAGTATCTTAAGCTGTATTATATCATTTAACTCCAGTATTTCAAGGGGGGGGGGAGCCCCGTCGGCTCCCTGAAGCTATCATGCTGATCAAGTGCCACACTACTTGAGTGTCATCAGTTGCAGAGTTCTTTGTAAGCCTACCTGGGAGCACAAGCCAGAACCTGGCCCCCTCAATGAGGCACATGGAGCAATGGCCACGAGCACTTTACATTTAAAGTATGTCATCTTGCCACCGACAAGGGAAGGCACCCAGAAAGGTAGGCGAATCAAAACAAACCACTGCTTGGATGAAAAATGCAACCTACGTCCTTACATGCACAAAAAAACTCCCCGGAAAAACACTGCAGACAACTGGAAAGAGACAAGCCCTGGAACTGAAAACCAGGGAAACCAGATCAAACCAGATCTCGGCCACCGACACAGAACCGGAGACCCACCAGAAGCTGCGTAAAGCTGCCACCGGACTCAACCCGTAATACTCCCCCGGCATTACCAACCAAGCAACCACAACCAACGGATCTCCCTGGAAACCCGCCACCTCTTTCTTCACTGGAAAAAGGAGCAGCTGGCAGCAAGCGAACAAAATGACATAAAAACCAAGCAAGAACCGAAGGGACCACCACAAACCAATGTGAAGAACAGAGGAAAGATGCTGTCACTGTCGCTCTGGCTCCATGTTCCCATTTTCTTTGGTGTTTTGCGCTTGCTGCATTGTTATGAAACGAAGTTGTGCGTGTTGTCAGGAATTTGCAGTACTGCAGCTGAATGCGCCTAGGGTTCCCTTCTCTAGGTGGTCCATAAGTACTGCCCTTGCAGAAGTCCCAGTTGGTCCCATGCCGGGTTCAGAATTGGCTGGGCATTGTTTCGGAATCTTGGACTGTGTTTTTTTTCTCCCACCCGCGGCTTTGTGCCAGTTGCAGTCCCGCCTATGGCTGTTTTGTGGGGGTTCTTTATGTCACTTGGTGAGTGTTGGTGTAGCTGTGTGGGAGCCTTAACTTTGTTTTTTTGTTTTTTTCGCTGGGCAGGGCTTGGCTTTGAAGGCTGTTCTGGAATCTTCGGGGCAGCCTCTTTCACTGCTCTCGAGATCACTGGGTTCAACCCTCTGTGTCCCTGGGCTGGTTTCTTCGTCAACGGCTTCCTCTTTGGGTTTCGGAGTTCGGTGTCATGGTGCCTTCCTCCTCCCTCGCTCAATGTGTTCACGAACGCCTCATCTGTCTGCTGGGGCTTTATGAACAGTTCTCACCTGTCTGTCTGGGGCGGGCGTTGGTAGCTGTTCTTGCGTCGTGTTCCCTGCACACTGCGGGTGTTGCGGCTGTGTGGATAGAACTACGGAGGATTCGGTTTCTTGGAGCTCAGTGATGCGGCTCCATTTGGACTGCTCCCTTAGTGGGCCAGCCAGAGGCTTAGGGCCCGTGCAAGAATATTCCTGCCAAAAAATTAAAAAAATGCACCAGCCAAACCCCCTGTTTATGAATGAAAAACGGTTTACAGATGACTCGACCGATTTCGTTCAAACACTTCCAGAACAAGTGCTTCACTGACAAATTTTGTTTGAACCATAACACTGTAAATGCTTCACCTACTTACTACAAATAATCACCAACAGAGCCTAAACACCTAACCTAACCTATGCTTATATGTACACAATATGCTAATATCTTATAATATTAATTTATATTTGAGAAAATTTCCGTTTTGTAAACAGCATGTAAAAATTTATGAATGCGTCTGTGGAGTCAACCGCTGGATGTAATGGACTTGAGTCGAGGATGGGTTGGCTTCCCTGTGGTTCCTTGTCTCCACCGGGGAAGGGGGGGTCACTTCAGTCTGGGGCCCTTTGGAGCTGGTGGTCACTTCAGATCGTGGCCCTTTGGAGCTAGTCGCTTCAGCTGGCTCTCCTGCTCGAGTTCTCGGGGTTTGGCTTTTCGCGCGGTTCACTTTCAGGGAGTGTCTTATGTCTGTGAGGGTGGCCTGTTGTCCTCATTCCTCTTCCACGAAGTGGTCAGTCATCTCCGTTTTAGTTTCTTTGACTTTGCCAGATGTACGGGTGACTGGAGGTGAACCTCAACGCATTGGCATGGTCTTGGCATTTCCCATTATTTGCGGCGTCGTTCCCCGACTGCGAGGTTCTCGTTGTGGATACTTTTCGGCAGGACTGGTCGCAGTGGGAGTTCCTTACTTTCTTGCACTGCTGGCTCGTTGTCCAAACCCAGGTATTTTTCTGCGGCTCCGCCTCTTTCAGGTGGTCAGGCCAGTGTGGTGCCTCGCTGGTTCAACTTCCTCCTCGTGTTCCATGTCTGCCATTTCTGACACGTGTATCGCCATCGGTATAGTGATCAGGTCGTTTTTTCATTGTGTCCTACCTGCGGTTTTCATCTCAGCGACAGTATGCAGTTTCTTGGCGGTATTTCTGCCTTTTTCTCTCTCTTTGTCGGGTTTCGTTGGTATCAAACTGGGTTGTTTTGTCCTTTCTATCTCAGCTTTTCCTGGATCTGCATCTCATGCCGAATGCTGTCGCTTAGTGTCATGTGGTGCTGGCAGAGCTGCTACAACTTGCGTTCAGGGTTGATGTCCCTTCTGCTAGTTTTCACATGCATTTTCACCTGCTGTTCCTGCGCCGCCTGAGCCTTCTTGGTCTTTGAATCAGGGTCTTATTTTTTTCTTCTTCACATTGGTTTGTGATGGTCCCTTTGGTTCATGCTTGTTTTTGTTACATAGTTTTGTTCGTTTGCTACCGGCTCCTTCATTTTCCGGTGAAGGAAGAGGCAACGGGTTTCTGGGGAATACGTGGGGGGTGTATCACGTGTTGTCTGGTGGGGACTTATTCTGCTTCCGGCGGGTCTCCGGTTATGTGTCGATGGCCACGCTCTGAGATGATCTAGTTTCTCTGGTTTTTAGTTCTAGGGTTTGTGTGTTTCAGGTGGTCCATGGTGTCTTTCCATTTAGCCAGCCTGCAGTCTACCCTCGTGCCCATGTTGTTTGGAAGTGTGCTGCTCATTTGGCTGTCTTTGGACGGTTTTCGGGCTCGTGGGGGATGTTTGGGGGGCCTGAAAACAGTCCTACCCTCCAGGTCTCTCATGACCGTCCCGGGCACTCAGCTGCTTTGTGTTGTTTTGGGGTTTTTATAGGCGCCAGCTGTATTTGTTGGGTTGCATTCTGGGGCTGCTGCCTCACGGGTTCTTCCCTATGAGTAGTTTGCTTCAGGGAGCCGACAGAACTCCCCCAGAAAACCAGCGTTGAATATAAATAAATGCCAGTTTCAGGGTGAGCCCCAGAGGCTACCTGACTCCCCTCCCTCCCTCCAGTCGACGGTTTCCACCATTTAAAGAACTGTAGGGTGGCGGCCTGACCTGCCCAAGACCGGCTCCTCCTTCCTCCTTGGGGGGGGGGGGGGGGTGTGGGGGAGAGCTAAAGAGTGGGGGACTAGTTGGACTAAGTTTTGCTTGTTTGTTTACTTTCTGCGGAAGATCGTTGGTGCTTGTGAGGACGTAGGCTGCATTTTTCAACCAGGCTGTGGTTTGTTTTGATTCACCTACCTTTCCGGGTGTTTTCTCTGGTCGATGGCAAAATAACATACTTTAAATGTAAAGTGTTCATGGCCATTGCTCCCTTTGCCACTTAGGGGGCCAGGTTCTGTCTCGTTGTCCCCAGTAGGCATACAAAAAACTCTGCGACTGATGACAATCCAGTAGTATTGCACTTGATCAGTAAGATAGCTTCAGGGAGCCGACGGGACTCCCCCCAGAATCTGGCGTTTCATTACATTTAATGCTAGTTATGTTGCTTCATATATATTGCCTTCCCTCTTGCCTGAACCTGGTGCACCCCAGACTGGAGTGGTCAGCAATGAAGACTCTCCTGGGAGACCCAACCATGACTAAGAAGCTCCTAGAGATTGAGAAGGACACCATCACAGACGCCACCCTCAGGAAAATCAAGAAATACACTGAGACTCCCAAATTTATTCCGGAAGAGGTACTGTATGCAGGACTTTTGGTTTAGTGATGGACTTGGCCTGTCAACAGTGTGAGGGTTAAAGCCGCTACAATAGCTAAATGACAAACCAGCAAATAAACTTCAGTTCTGAACATAGTGAAGGCTTAAAGTAAACTCGTTATACAATATATACACTGAGAAATGGTACACCTGTCACTGTACTTTTTTGTCATAACATCTTAATATGTTATAAGCAAACAGTCGCTACTGTGGTGTTTATGTAATAATTCAAATATACAGATACACACGCTGCCACTAGCTAACCTTAATGCTTTCTTAAGATTATTGTTAACAACATTTGTGGACGTGTGGCGCAGGTGGGGAAGGTGTCCAAACCTTGTCGGCCGCTGTGTGCCTGGCTCAAAGCTCTCGAACACTACGCTCAAGTCATTCGGAACGTTGAGCCCAAAAAACTGAGGTGTGTTTGATACGTTACATTCATTATTTTTGTAATAATTTCAAGTTATTAATTGAAACAACTGAATATACATTATGCAGATCAATGTGATATGCAGGTATTATAAGTGCATATTAAGTTGTTCATTATGGGTAGAGTTTTATAGCAAGTTTTCTGTGGTTTAGACTGACAGATTTGGAGCGCGACCTTAGTGGTATCCAACTAGAGCAGCGTCAACTGCAGCAGCAGCTGGGTCAGAATGAGCGAGAGTTGAGCGAGCTGCAGGCACGTTACGAGGGCTGTGTGTGTCGGCGGCAGCAGCTGGAGGGCAGTATGAAGCGAGCCACGGCCAGGCTCCAGCGCTGCACCAGGCTCACCACCGTCCTCGCTGATGAAGACACCAGGTGGTCAGCCAAGATTAAGGTTAGCATGTTTGCCTCCTGACGAAATAAAGATGTATCTATGGAGGGATTTACGTCACACTTGCACGTTGGGTTGGAATGGCTGGGCGTGTCTGAGAGCGTGTAAGTTAGGGAGGAGGCTTTAATCAGACCGGGCTGTGAGAGCAGCGATACCAGGATATACCGCAAGGTTCTGATCTGAGCTGGTATCTGCATCTCTAGAATTGCTGCATCGGCTCTTAAAGTTGTTAAAAATAGTTTTGCAAGGCTCTCCGAGTATCACACAACTAACTCGTGACAAACTCTGTAACAACCCTTCATGTAGTTCAGGGCTGTAACACTAATGTGGTTGTAACTATGTTATAAAGGTCAATGAAGGTATAATAGGTTGGCGTATGTTTTGTACTGCAGTCGTTAACCATGAGTGGCTGAGGAGTGTTGCATTAGATAGGAATGGATAGCTATAGATTAGTTACAAAGACTGCCTGGCAAAAGAGTTAGTTCGGTGTCAGGAATTAACATTATCGATACTGGAGCAACAAACACCTTCAGGTTGAGATCACGTGTTGTTTCAGGTGTTGGTAAGGGAGGTGGAGAGCGTGTACGGGGAGTGTGCGGTCGGGGGCGTGGCGGTGGCCTACCTGGCCTGCCTCCCGCCTCCCCACAGGGACCGCCTCCTGCACCACGTCCTCGCCGCTCTCACCACCAACGGCATCATCACTCCCAAGAAATATGAGTATGACCTCAAGTTTTATGTTTAGCAGACAACTTATTATTAGTATTGGGAGATTTTTATGAGGGTTTTGGGTAGTGGTAGAAATTGTTGAATTGTGAGTTAATCTGCTTGTGTTAAGTTTTAACCAAGCTCTTTTTTCACTACTTAATTCCTCAGTATAATTTATAAGATATGTTTTTTTTGTACTAAGCGCCATGTGGAATCTTGATGTACTGTATTACCAGACTGATGAGATGCCTCAGGTTAACGATAGCTAATAATATATAATTGTCATTGATATGAAATAGTAAATAAAAGCAAGTCATTAAGGAGACATGCAATCATCAAGCGGTATTCAGTTGCAGATTGATCAGCATGCGAGAGGCTCACTCCGGTGATAGACAGAAAGCTTCAACGTCACTCAGGTGACACAGGGAGCTCCAACGTCAAGCTGTACAGATTATAAAATTGATCTATGTTAAGTGTTCTATAATGCTAGGCAAATGTTAAATTTATTACAGGGCATTGAACAAATTTATGATACCATTGAAACTTACTCGGTGGTAATTATGAACGCTAGTGACAGTTGACAAGACAATTCAAGCCAGTCGCCGCCTTTATTTTTGTCATAATGAGTACGACTTGTCTGAAGTCGCCACCCCAGCTCTGTGGTAGAGGCGGAGTAGGCTGGGGGTGGTGGTTCTTCAGGTGGCGCGTGCTTAGCTGGTGCTTTTCAGGGACTGAAGAGAATAATTTTGCAAATACTACTATGATGGGTAGGACAGAAACATTTAAATGAGTGGTTTAATTTCTGCCCACCTCTACTTTATATTCAGCTCCTGTGGTCTTGCGACCCATCTCCCCACACTCCGATCTCCTCTCACATTTTCGTCTTGCCCCTGCCACAGTCTGGTGGAGACGCTGAGCACGGCCGAGGCGCGGGAGTCCTGGGAAGCTGCTGACCTGTACTGCGACCCAGCGTGCTTCCTGCAGGCTGCGTTCGTCAAGGCCGCCGCCCGGAGGCCGCTCGTTCTCGACCCAGATTACATGGTGAGCGGCGGGACCTCAAGTTATGGATCAGAATGTTTGGTGGATGTGCATACTTCCTCTTTCGTTGTCGTATTTACTTTGATTGTTCTTTCTAATACCTATACATAATTGTCGTTTGTTTATTTTAATGAGTTGTTGAGACAAGAAAGGAAAGTAGCGTGTTTTATTTAATGATTCTTTAATATCGTTATTTTTCTTTTATATTCATTCCTTTTCCTTAAAGTTTTGGAAATCAAAACTAAGAGTATATTATGTTAAAAGGAATTCAGTATGTTTGTCATGCTCGGAGAGCTCTGTATCTGCTGATATAATATTGAGTATATTATCTATTTTGTTAACATATACGTACAGTACTCGAGTATAAATGTGTAGACGTTGGCGCATGATTTTGACTTCGTTTTGACTATACTGTTCTTCATGGTACCTGGTGACACCTTTGACGGGCTCTCCCGGGCACGTTTGGGACGCGCGAGCTCCTTCAAGATCAACATCGACTGTGTGTACCTTCATAAGTGGTGTTTTCTTTCCTGTTCAGTGTGTACAGTGGCTGACGAGGATGCATGAGGATACGGGGGGCCTGGCCATCCTGCAGGCGGGGGACGACGCCTTGCTACACAAAGTCCTCATCGCCGCCCACGCCCGCCGTCCAATCCTCATCCTTCACACCCCGACCTTCCTCACCCACAACCTGCGGAAGGTTCTGGAGGTGCCTCGCTGGGTCCAGGTCAGCCCAGCGCTCCGTCACTTGACGTAGTGTTATCACCACACTACTCACTGCGTCACTTGACGTAGTGTTGTCACCACCCCCACTCATTCTGCGTCACTTAACGCAGTGTTGTCATCACGCCCACTCACACTGCGTCACGTAATGAGCCTATTATCATTTTAATAAGAAAATCATTAAGTGCCATGAGGAAGATTCGAACCTATGTCATGGGTTGTGTACTTCCAAGAAAACGCCTTAGACCTCTATACCTACTGGTAAAAGCAATGCAACCTGGGAATCCACTGAATCCTCTAGGGGTCATGAGGCAAGTGAAGCCTAACCAGGGTTTCACACATTGCCCACACGCACTCGAGCCGTAGTCTAGGAGTTCCAGCTCCAGCACTTCTCTTCAAAGAGCCCGTCCTCAGATGAAAGCCATTTCCTAGAGAAACCACTCCCTCCTCAAACCATCTCGATAGTAGATTTTTGTGATGGTGTGAAAGTATACTTCGGTTCCAGTAAATAGTTTACATGTAAATTGGTAAAGGAATTTGTCGTAAACAGAGATTAGTCTCAAGTTATAACTGTGTTATAAATCGATCTTAAAATATAAAAAGTATATGGTAAAAAGTTTTCTTTTGAAGAATTTGGTTTTCTATGAACTGATTCTCGGGTACTCAAATAGTTTTCAAATTTCATATTTCACATTGTCAATAATACATCATTTTAACATAATCAAATGTAATGAAACCTAAGCCAACCTTAACCTAAAGTAACCTTACAAGGGATAAACTTACTTTACCTAAAATGGATAAAGAGCAGATAATAGCACTAATTATATAGTCGTTCCCAATCCACTCCCTTGATCAGATCTCCCCGAGGACAGGTTACATCAAATGCATAAAGAAAGTCTCATTAATATTATGTATCAATGAGATAATCAGGAGGAGTCTTAAGGTAGCACTTCTAGACTAGGACTAAAGCGCATGCCGTCAGTGTGTGAAACTCTGGTTAAGGCTTCAGGTGGAAGCCTCATTACCCCCTAGAGGATTCAGTGGGTTCCCAGGTTGTATTGCTTTTACCGTGTTGTGGTGTACTAGTGGTCTCAGGCGATTGCTTGGGAGTACCCAGAGCACACGTTCAAATCCTCCTCATTTATTTTCCCATTGATGCATCACGTTAATTGGATTTCTTGTGCATCACTTTACTTTTATATGGCTGTGTGTGTAATTACCTAAGTGTAGTTACAGGATGAAAGCTACGCTCGTGGTGTCCCGTCTTCCCAGCACAATTTGTCATATAATGCTTTGAAATTACTGATGGTTTTGGCCTCCATCACCTTCTCACCTAACTTGTTCCAACCGTCTACCACTCTGTTTACAAAAGAGAATTTTCGTATATTCCTCTGGCAGCTTTGTTTCGTTAGTTTAAATCTATGACCTCTTGTTCTTGAAGTTCCAGGTCTCAGGAATTCTTCCCTATCAATTTTACCGATTTCTGTTATTATTTTGTATGTAGTGATCATACCGCCTCTTTTTCTTCTATCTTTTAGTTTTTGCATATTTAATGCCTCTAACCTCTCCTTGTAGCTCTTGTCTTTCAGTTCTGGGAGCCACTTACTGGCATGTTGCACCTTTTCCAGTTTGTTGATGTGCTTCTATAGATATGGGCACCATACAACCACTGCATATTCCAGCTTTGGTCTAACAAAAGTCGTGAACAATTTCTTTAGTATTTCTCCATCCATGTATTTAAAAGCAATTCTGAAGTTAGATAGTGTGGCATAGGCTCCTCGCACAATGTTCTTTATGTGGACTTCAGGTGAAAAATTTCTATCTAGAACCACCCCTAGATCCCTTTCTTTGTCAGAATTCTTTAAAGATTTCTCACAAAATTTATAGGTTGTGTGGGGTCTATGTTCTCCAATTCCACATTCCATAACATGGCATTTATTCACATTAAATTCCATTTGCCAAGTGGTGCTCCATATATTTATTTTGTCCAGGTCTTCTTGAAGGGCATGACAATCATCTAAGTTTCTTATCTTCTTTATTATCTTAGCATCATCAGCAAGAATGCTCATATAATTCTGTATACCAACTGGTAGATCATTTATGTAGACAATGAACATCACTGGTGCAAGAACTGAACCCTTTGGTACTCCACTTGTGACATTTCTCCATTCCGATACATTGCCTCTGATTACTGCCCTCATTTTTCTATCAGTCAAACTTTTTCATCAATGTTAGAAGCTTACCTGTCACCCCTCCAATATTTTCCAGTTTGCAGAACAACCTCTTATGTGTAACTCTGTCGAAAGCCTTTTTTTAGGTCCAGATAAATGCAGTCAACCCAACCATCTCTTTCCTGTTCAAGTTCAAGTATGTTTATTGAGATAAGCAATAAATACATCTCAAAGGAATAGAGCAGCTTAGGCTTTCTACCCCCCCCCCCCTTTCCTGTAAAATCTCTGTGACTCGATCATAGGAACTGAGTAAATTCGATGCACAGGATCTTCCAGATCGAAAACCATACTGTCTGTCTGATATTATATCATTTCTCTCCAGGTGTTCTACCCATTTAGTTTTGATTAGTTTTTCCAATACTTTCACTATTACACTTGTCAATGATACAGGTCTAGAATTGAGGGGGTCTTCCCTGCTGCCACTTTTGTAGATTGGAACTATGTTAGCCTGTTTTCACACGTCTGCTACGATTCCTGTACACAGGGATGCCTGAAAGATCAGGTGAAGTGGAATGCTGAGCTCAGATGCACATTCTCTCAGAACCCATGGTGAAACGCCATCTGGGCCAGCTGCTTTGTTCTTCCCGAGCTCCTTTAGCATATTTTCCACTTCATCTCTAGACACTTCTATCCGCTCTATGTTGTTCTCTGGAATTCTTATTGTGTCTGGTTCTCAGAGGATTTCATTTTGTACAAACACACTTTGGAACTTTTCGTTTAATGTTTCATACATTTCCTTTTCATTTTCCGTGAATCTTTCCCATATTCAACCTCTGCATATTATCCTTTACCTGCAATTTATTGTTTATGAATTTGTAGAATAGGCTCGGTTCTGTTTTACATTTATCCGCTACTCCTTTTTTAAAATATCTTTCTGCCTCTCTCCTTACTGCCGTATAGTTGTTTCTCGCAACTTTGTATCGCTGGTATGTTTGGGGCTTTGGCCTCTTCCTATATTGATTCCATTTTTGTGTCTTTTGGTCTCTGGCCCTCTCGCAATTTCTGTTGAACCAATCCTGTTTTCTGGCCCTGCATCTCTGCTTTGGTATGAATGTTTGTGTGCCTTCATCACATATTTTGCAAAATTTGGCATACATTTCATTTACTTCCCTGCCTAGCAGCAAGTCTGTCCAATTATACTAATTAAACCTTTTTCGATGTTCCCCATAGTGACCTCTCTTGAAATAGTTTATCAACTGTTTCAGTGCCCTCATTTTCTTATAGATGATATCTTAAAGCATATTTAATGCCTAACAGGACGTGATCACTCTTTCCCAAGAGAGGAAGGTAATGGATGTCAAATATCTCTTCTTCTTTCCTGGTGAATACTAGATCCAGTACTGACGGTACATCTTCCCTCATTCTTGTGGCCTGCTTTGTGTGTTGATACAAGAATGTCTCCAGAATGAGGTTCACAAATCTGCATGTCCAAAAGTCCTCCGTTCTTGTTTCATTGGCCTCCCAATCTATTGCTTTAAAGTTAAAAGTCCCCCAGTATCAACAGTCATGATTTATCTTTATCTGCTTGTACAATAATATCTGTCATGACCATTATGAGGCCCTCTCGTTTGTCATCCAGTTCTTCCTTTGTCCATGTGTTGCTTGCTGGTGGGCTGTAGGCATTTACAATTATCAGCTTATCATCCTGATTCCAGACCTGCAATGCCATTATGTCAATATCTCGAGGGTTTTCAAATATTACCTCTCTTACCTTCAGGTGTTCTTTCACCAGCACAGCCACTTCTCCCCCCCCCCCCTTTCCTAGTTTTCCTGTCACGTCTCCAAAACTGAGTAGCCCCTTGGGAATATGACTTCATTTAATATATTTCCTTCAAGTTTTGTCTCTGATAATGCAACAAAATCTGGGATCTTAAGCTGAATTATATCTTGCAACTCCAAAGTTTTTGACCTTACTCTATGTTGGTATATATGATATTCAGGAACATGTTCCCTTTCCCTTTGCTCTTTACTCCATCCACTAATGATTTTGTTTCCTTGTTTTTATGTACCATTTCATAAGTTTTGCAGTCCCTGACACTTTGTAGAAAAAAAGAATTTGTCTTCTTCATTTCTATCCCCATTTAGATGTTTTGCTTCAATTAGGTTCATTTTCAGCTTTTTCTGTCTTCCTTTGAGAGGTCTTGCCTTATTGACCAAAGTTTGCCAACCTCATCACTCTGCAATTTCCTGGCATTTCTAATCACTTCCATCATTTTTTTCACTCCATTAAATGTCACCCTTAAGGGGCGGTTCTTGACTTTCTCATATTTCCCTATTCTTCTAAAATCACTGACATTTTCCTTTGAGCCTTCTCCTAAACCTACTATTTTCTCTATGACATTCATCTCTTCTGCTGCTCGGTCCACCATAGATGAAATTTCCTTCTCCAAACATCCAAAAATTATTATGGATTTACTTCTATCTGCAGTGTTTTGTACCAGTTTACTGTTGGTAACCAGTTCTTTCCTAATTGCTTGCCGAATTTCTTCTTCTTGTTGGTTATTTCTGGGTTTGACTTCCGAACACACTTCCTTGATTGTCTCTTTCTCTTTTAGAACTTGTGCATACGTCTCTTTTATTTCTTCTTTATACTTTTCTAGTTCTTTATTAGCTTCCTCTATTTGAGTTGCCAATGAAGTTTCTCGTGGCATCTCCTTGCCTAACTGCATGTTAACCCTCAGGCTTCCTTAGAGTTGTTCACCATATGAGCCTATTTTCTTGTTAATTTCTTCAAATTTCCTACTCATCACTTTCCATGCCTCATTATCCTTTACTAGTTCCTTGATGTGTTCCTCCTGCATCCTTACCTTATTAGTCAAGCTGGTAATTTTCTTATCTTGCTGGAAAATACTTCCTTTTAACTTACAAAACTAAATCTTGAGACCTTCATTTTCTTCTAATTTAATAACCTTTTCTTCATAATTCTTCAGCATTGCCTCAATAGTCACTAACCTGCCAAGAAAACCACCTTTCATTACATTTTGTTGCGAGAAACCTTCAAAACATTCCCCTGATGGGGTGCTGTCCTCCCCTGTGGTGGCGGCCATTTTTGTTGTTATTCAGCTCTTTTGAAAGATGAACTTTTCTATCACAGATTTTTAATTCATTAACACTTATTTCTTATCTCTTAGTTTATTTTCAAATTCCCTACACCTTCATGTATTCTGGGACACCACTTGCAACCCTCACCCTACTCCCAACACTTAGATAATTTGAATTATCCTGGAGCCTGCAGCAGTGTGACTCTTCAGTGTGATGATGCTCACTCTCACGATGTGTGTGCGCACACGTGCGTGTGTGTACTTACCTATTTGTGCTTGCGGGGGTTGAGCTTTGGCTCTTTGGTCCCGCCTCTCAACTGTTTGTGTTTGTACAGGGAAGTGACGGTGCCAAGACAGAAGTGGTGATGGTGCTGGTGACGGGAAGTGCTGCTCCCAGCCTGCCTCCAGACCTGTGTATACACGTCACCCGCGTCTCCTTCGCCCTCCCGCCCCTCGTCCTCGAAGAGCGCCTCCTCAAGTATGTAACATGTCACTCACCACAAGACTGTGGTGTCGGTCACCACAAGACTGTGGTGTCACTCACCACAAGACTGTGGTGTCGGTCACCACAAGACTGTGGTTTCGGTCACCACAAGACTGTGGTGTCGGTCACCACAAGACTGTGGTGTCAGTCACCACACAAGACTGTGGTGTCAGTCACCACAAGACTGTGGTGTCGGTCACCACACAAGACTGTGGTGTCGGTCACCACAAGACTGTGGTGTCAGTCACCACAAGACTGTGGTGTCGGTCACCACACAAGACTGTGGTGTCGGTCACCACAAGACTGTGGTGTCGGTCACCACACAAGACTGTGGTGTCGGTCACCACACAAGACTGTGGTGTCGGTCACCACACAAGACTGTGGTGTCGGTCACCACACAAGACTGTGGTGTCGGTCACCACACAAGACTGTGGTGTCGGTCACCACACAAGACTGTGGTGTCGGTCACCACACAAGACTGTGGTGTCGGTCACCACACAAGACTGTGGTGTCGGTCACCACACAAGACTGTGGTGTCGGTCACCACACAAGACTGTGGTGTCGGTCACCACACAAGACTGTGGTGTCGGTCACCACACAAGACTGTGGTGTCGGTCACCACACAAGACTGTGGTGTCGGTCACCACACAAGACTGTGGTGTCGGTCACCACACAAGACTGTGGTGTCGGTCACCACACAAGACTGTGGTGTCGGTCACCACACAAGACTGTGGTGTCGGTCACCACACAAGACTGTGGTGTCGGTCACCACACAAGACTGTGGTGTCGGTCACCCACAAGACTGTGGTGTCGGTCACCCACAAGACTGTGGTGTCGGTCACCACACAAGACTGTGGTGTCGGTCACCACACAAGACTGTGGTGTCGGTCACCACACAAGACTGTGGTGTCGGTCACCACACAAGACTGTGGTGTCGGTCACCACACAAGACTGTGGTGTCGGTCACCACACAAGACTGTGGTGTCGGTCACCACACAAGACTGTTGTGTCGGTCACCACACAAGACTGTGGTGTCGGTCACCACACAAGACTGTGGTGTCGGTCACCACACAAGACTGTGGTGTCAGTCACCACACAAGACTGTGGTGTCAGTCACCACACAAGACTGTGGTGTCAGTCACCACACAAGACTGTGGTGTCAGTCACCACACAAGACTGTGGTGTCAGTCACCACACAAGACTGTGGTGTCAGTCACCACACAAGACTGTGGTGTCAGTCACCACACAAGACTGTGGTGTCAGTCACCACACAAGACTGTGGTGTCAGTCACCACACAAGACTGTGGTGTCAGTCACCACACAAGACTGTGGTGTCAGTCACCACACAAGACTGTGGTGTCAGTCACCACACAAGACTGTGGTGTCAGTCACCACACAAGACTGTGGTGTCAGTCACCACACAAGACTGTGGTGTCAGTCACCACACAAGACTGTGGTGTCAGTCACCACACAAGACTGTGGTGTCAGTCACCACACAAGACTGTGGTGTCAGTCACCACACAAGACTGTGGTGTCAGTCACCACACAAGACTGTGGTGTCAGTCACCACACAAGACTGTGGTGTCAGTCACCACACAAGACTGTGGTGTCAGTCACCACACAAGACTGTGGTGTCAGTCACCACACAAGACTGTGGTGTCAGTCACCACACAAGACTGTGGTGTCAGTCACCACACAAGACTGTGGTGTCAGTCACCACACAAGACTGTGGTGTCAGTCACCACACAAGACTGTGGTGTCAGTCACCACACAAGACTGTGGTGTCAGTCACCACACAAGACTGTGGTGTCAGTCACCACACAAGACTGTGGTGTCAGTCACCACACAAGACTGTGGTGTCAGTCACCACACAAGACTGTGGTGTCAGTCACCACACAAGACTGTGGTGTCAGTCACCACACAAGACTGTGGTGTCAGTCACCACACAAGACTGTGGTGTCAGTCACCACACAAGACTGTGGTGTCAGTCACCACACAAGACTGTGGTGTCAGTCACCACACAAGACTGTGGTGTCAGTCACCACACAAGACTGTGGTGTCAGTCACCACACAAGACTGTGGTGTCAGTCACCACACAAGACTGTGGTGTCAGTCACCACACAAGACTGTGGTGTCAGTCACCACACAAGACTGTGGTGTCAGTCACCACACAAGACTGTGGTGTCAGTCACCACACAAGACTGTGGTGTCAGTCACCACACAAGACTGTGGTGTCAGTCACCACACAAGACTGTGGTGTCAGTCACCACACAAGACTGTGGTGTCAGTCACCACACAAGACTGTGGTGTCAGTCACCACACAAGACTGTGGTGTCAGTCACCACACAAGACTGTGGTGTCAGTCACCACACAAGACTGTGGTGTCAGTCACCACACAAGACTGTGGTGTCAGTCACCACACAAGACTGTGGTGTCAGTCACCACACAAGACTGTGGTGTCAGTCACCACACAAGACTGTGGTGTCAGTCACCACACAAGACTGTGGTGTCAGTCACCACACAAGACTGTGGTGTCAGTCACCACACAAGACTGTGGTGTCAGTCACCACACAAGACTGTGGTGTCAGTCACCACACAAGACTGTGGTGTCAGTCACCACACAAGACTGTGGTGTCAGTCACCACACAAGACTGTGGTGTCAGTCACCACACAAGACTGTGGTGTCAGTCACCACACAAGACTGTGGTGTCAGTCACCACACAAGACTGTGGTGTCAGTCACCACACAAGACTGTGGTGTCAGTCACCACACAAGACTGTGGTGTCAGTCACCACACAAGACTGTGGTGTCAGTCACCACACAAGACTGTGGTGTCAGTCACCACACAAGACTGTGGTGTCAGTCACCACACAAGCCTATGACCCAATTATAGTTTGGATATACGATAGTTTTCCTGTATTAAACAACGTATAATAAGCAATTAGATTCCCACCTGAGACAAATTATGTAAATACGGAATATTTTAGAATAATATAAGAAAAACTGCAGATAATTTAATTTTGGTAATATAATGTAGCTTACGATTAGGGTTACCGTAAAGAATGAATGAAGTATGAGTGTGGTAAGGTAAATAGAGGTTGAATTAATGTGTGTGTGGTGAGGACAGCGACGTGCTCAAGATGGAGCGGGAAGACCTGTACGAGCAGCGCGCCGCCCTCACCGCCACTATCGCCAGGGACCACAAGGCGCTCACCGCCGTCGACGACAACATTCTCAAGAAGCTGACTCAGGCCTCTACTGCGCTCCTTGATAATGAGGAGCTTCTGGCTGCCTTCTACGAGGCCAAGGTGAGGCTTACGGAGGGAGGGGGGTGGGCGAGGTGTTAAGGCGGCAGAAATTGCTGATGGGGTAAAGACGTCACCTCGACGAACGAACCGTTCCTCGTTACCTCGAACGAATGAAAGACGAACCGTTCTCGCTAACACTCAAGGGTTTATGTCGATATATGTATATATATGGCATATACCAGTGTACAGTGATGAGACGCGAGCATTAGGGCGTGTACTGGCGCTGGTGTGTGTCGTGGTCGGTGGTTCAGGGAAGTTTTGGTGTAGAGTATAATGTTGAAGAGGATTAAAACTTTATATTATAAGTGTATTTGTTAGCCTGGGAGGCCTATGCTAACGGAGCAAGGGCGCCAGCTGTCCTGTTGATTTTTTTTTATTGAGACAATGAAGCCAGGGTAACAGTTGGTGGCCCACTGCCACAGTAAGTGCCACCTTCTCACACATGTAATTGATACTCTCCCATTTTAGGAATTTATCTTTACCTTGACTATTTTCTGATATTTGATTTGAGTCTTTCCTTGTGATTCCCCTAATGAACGTGACTAACTCGAAGGTTTCTTGCCTGTCTGTATTTTCGTACAGACAGGCAAGAGGCCCCTTTCATATGTGCATTATCTCCTGTTACTACGTACAAGCATATACGTCCCCCTCCTTCATATGTACATTATCTACATAAACATGCTGAAATCTCTTGCACCAAGCAGTCTTCCTAATTGAGCGTCGCATTTTGACGCATACTTTACTGAAGGCCAAAAATTGTCGTACTTCAAAATGGTGGCGCCTCTCAAAATTGAGTCCCATTTTCTGTTTTGGGTTCTCTGGTAGGTTAGGCTAGGGCACTTTAGTAGAACAGTTTCTTAACGTTGGTCAACCTTAGGAGGACGTGCTGCTTGCACATATTGCAGGTGATATTGCCAAGTCTTAAATATTTGCAAAAAGGGGTTTGCAATATCAAGAGAATACTTTTCATAGGGACGAAACGTTCACAGAGATTAGGTATAACAGAATATTGGGACTAAACTTATGATGCAGAGATTGCCAATAATGTGATCAACAACAATAAACAGCATAAAGATGTAGCAAATTTAGCGTCAATAGATTATATTGATAGATATATATATATAGACTAAACATAGTTTAACATGAACTTTCAAACCTCCTCCTCTCTCTACACCCGCATCCTCTTCCTGAATTTCATCGCCCCCATCCCTCTACCTCCCCATCCTTTCCAATCCCTTTGGACATCAAAACTCAAAGCTCAAGTTTAATGTGGTTTTCCGGTAATGCTGGCAATGTGCAGTCGACGTCGGCTGAGTTCCGGACGCGGCTGGCGGAGTGTCGGCGGACGCTGCAGAAGATAGGGAACGTGAGGGACAAGTACCGGCCGGTAGGTACCCGCGCCAGGCTACTCTTCTCCACCTCCACCGCCCTCGCCTCCCTCAACGCCAGCTACGTCTTCTCCTTCCAGCACTTCCTCCACGTGAGTCTCCAGCCACAGTGTTCATTCACCCACATACAGTAATTTACACTTTATTAACATTGGAGTGCTATATTTTCCTCATATTTACCATTAAGTAAATGCTTTATCCTTGCATTTAGGATTAAGGAATATAGGAATATGATTAAGCTGTTTGAAACCTGTGCAATTTATCTAGAGAACCAGCACAGGTTTTCAAGTTGGAACTCTGAAGAGTGGACCGCTGAGTAGGAACTCTGAAGAGTGGACCGCTGGGTAGGAACTCTGAAGAGTGGACCGCTGGGTAGGAACTCTGAAGAGTGGACCGCTGGGTAGGAACTCTAAAGAGTGGACCGCTGGGTAGGAACTCTGAAGAGTGGACCGCTGGGTAGGAACTCTGAAGAGTGGACCGCTGGGTAGGAACTC
>NC_091171.1:10841316-10906316 GCF_040958095.1 Procambarus clarkii
CCAGCATAGGATAACTTATGTAAGTGGCTCTAGCTCAGGATAATATAGATATTTGATCACTGCATTAAGGTTTATTTTATGAGTTTGAGAGGCATCACTTCTCTTCCTTAAGTTCAACTGTAGGGAGCATGCTACACTCAGACGTTATTTGATCCTTCGTAATTTGCTCATGTACTGCATATTAACTGCTCCTTTACTCCGTAACCTCGTCACGTTCACTTCTCTTAAAGACCTCACCATCGACCGTGTCATATTTATTGATATGGTCGATGGTGCGGTCTTGACTCCACGTTTTATTCCCCCTGTTCACATTTTCCTGAGCGTGCATTCTTTATCCTTCGTACCGCTCCTCCTCCCACAGCTGTTCAATGCGTGCATCAGCGGTGGCGACCGTACTGAGGCGCTGAGCTTTGATCAGCGGATCGACTCCCTGGTGTGCAGTGTGACGCAGATGGTGGTGACCCACGTGAGTCGGGCTCTCCACCCCAACCACCGCCTCGCCTTCACCACCGCCTTGTGCGCCGCCATCGCTGCCAACGAGGACGTCCTCAAGCCTCCAGTCTGGCGTGCCGTACTCGACCCTACCACTCTGGACGAGGTCAGTCTGTCTGTGACACGCTCCGTGGCCTGAGGTAGCGGAGTGATGTATTTGAACAAGTGTTACCCTAAAAATGGGTCCTCTGTATGTAAACAAGAATTTTGATGCTTTGCTCTAAAAAATGAACTGTGTGTATGTAAACAAGTATAGAGAAGCTTGCCCTGAAGGCTGGTCCTCTTGAGTGCTGGAGATGTGTAGCACAATCATAGAGTTCCTTAGTGTTTACACTCCTGTGTATTGAGTGTAACAAAAGGCATGTTTAACTGTTTTATTATAACCTTAAGGCACTTGTATTCGCCAAAGGTAACAGTGTAGTGTTGTTAACTTTAAGGTCTCAAGTATGTAATGCTTCCCTTAATTTGCCCTCTTAACTAACAGTTGTGTGATGCATCTGTAATAACAAGTTCTAGCAGTCGTGTAGCTTGAAGCTTATCTTCTCGTCGCGGCCATTTTTAACTCGGCGCTTTTTTTAATCAGATTGTAGACATTTTTAACTACAAAATAAATATACAGTTTTGACATTCTAAAAGTGGCTTAACAGTTTGTACATGAAGGTGGAACGTTATGTGTGGAACATAACTATTATAAATATTATACCTTTCATGGAATATTTAACATCATTGAGAAGGGCAAATTTTGTTTTAAAACGTTTTATCGTAGATGAAGAGGTGTATGATTGGCGATATTTGTGAGGGAGGACCCCAAGTGTAGCACCCAGGTGGTGAAGACCGAGGACCGCTCGGGAACTATTTGGCTGGAATAGGCCGAGAACAACGAAAACCTAATTATAGTAGTATATATGAAGGTCTCCAGACCTTGACGACGCAGGAGGTAGACTCACCTGGGTGGAAACTGTATGAGCCTCCTTACCTTGAGGTGCTTCCGGGGCTCAGCGTCCCCGCGGCCCGGTCGTCGACCAGGCCTCCTGGTTGCTGGACTGATCAACCAGGCTGTTAGACGCGGCTGCTCGCAGCCTGACGTATGAGTCACAGCCTGGTTGATCAGGAATCCTTTGGAGGTGCTTATCCAGTTCTCTCTTGAACACTGTGAGGGGTTTGCCAGTTATGCCCCTTATGTGTAGTGGAAGCGTGTTGAACAGTATCGGGCCTCTGATGTTGATAGAGTTCTCCCTCAGAGTACCTGTTGCACCTCTGCTTTTCAACGGGGGTATTCTGCACATCCTGCCATGTCTTCTGGTCTCATGTGATGTTATTTCTGTGTGCAGGTTTGGGACCAGCCCCTCTAATATTTTCCACGTGTAAATTATTATGTATCTCTCCCGCCTGCGCTCAAGGGAGTACAGATTTAGGCTCTTTAGTCGGTCCCAAAAGTTTAGATATTTTACTGAGTGGATTCTAGCAGTAAAGGATCTCTGCACGCTCTCCAGGTCATTTCTCCAGCTTTGAAAGGGGCTGTCATTGTGTAGCAGTACTCCACTCTAGAGAGCACAAGCGTTTTTAAAAGTATCATCATCGGTATAGCATTTCTAGTGTGAAAAGTTCTTGTTATCCAGCCTGTCATTTTTCTTGCAGTTGTGACGGCTACTTTATTGTGTTCTTTAAAGGTAAAGTCTTCCGACATGAGTACATCCAGAACCTTTACATTGCCTATTCGTTTTATGTTATGATTTGCCTGAGTTTTGTACGTGGTTTCCGTTTTTATATTTTCATTTTTTTCCATAGCGCATGAGCTGGAACTTATCTTCGTTAAACACCATAATTTTTTCTGGAGCCCATAGAAAGACCTGATCTACATCTGATTGGAGGTTTGCCGTGTCCTCTATGTTGCCTACTCTCATGAAGATCCTAGTGTCATCTGCAAAGGATGATACAGTGCTATAGGTTGTGTTCTTGTCTATGTCCGATATGAGGATGAGAAAAAGTACTGGAGCAAGCACAGTACCCTGGGGGACTGAGCTCTTCACGGTTGATGGGCTGGATTTTATTTTGTTGACTATTACACATTGGGTTCTGTTAGTCAGGAAATTGTAGATCCATCTGCCTATTTTTCCGGTAATTTCTTTTGAACTCATTTTATGTGCAATAACACCATGGTCACATTTATCAAAAGCTTTTGCGAAATCTGTGGAAATTACATCCGTGTTTTGTTTGTCTTCCATAGCATCTAATGCCATATCATAGTGGTCCAATAACTGCGACAGGCAAGAGCACCCTGTTCTGAAACCATGTTGTCCGGGGTTATGGAGATGCTGTGATTCCATGTATTTTGTGATCTTCTTAGCACTCTCTCAAAAATTTTTATGATGTGCGATGTTAGTGCTATCGGTCTGTAATTGTTTGCCTCTGCCTTATTTCCTCCTTTATGAAGTGGTGCTATCTCTGCTGTTTTTAGTATGTCAGGGATAACGCCAGTATCTAGGCTTTGTCTCCACAGAATGTGGAGGGCCTGCGATAGTGGTTTTTTACAGTTCTTGATGAATATGAAGTTCCAAGAATCCGGGCCTGGTGCAGAGTGCATAGGCATACTGTTTATGGCTTCTTCAAAATCTAGTGGGGATAGGGTGACGTCTGATATATGATTTGATGTTGGTATCATATCCATGAAAAATTAATTTGGGTTATCAATCTTCAGTGCGTTTAATGGCTCGCTGAAAACAGAGTCGTACTGCTTCCTCAGTAACTCGCTCATTTCTTTGTTGTCATCGGTGAAAGTTCCATCTCCCTTTCGCAGGGGCCCGATACTAGATGTGGTTTTTGATCTTGATTTTGCATAGGAGAAAAAATATTTCGGATTTCTCTCTATTTCACTGATGGCCTTTTGCTCTCTTTGCCTCTCCTGGGTTTTGTATGATTCTTGTAGCTTGAGTTCAATTGTTTCTATTTCTCTACCTAACTTTCTTCGCCGTTCTTGAGATAGGGTGCGACTCTCAAGTTGTTCCGCGATTCGTTTTCTTCGCCTATATAGGGAACGACGTTCCCGTTCCAATCTGCATCTCTTCCTCTTTTTTTCTTAGGGGTATGCGGTTTGAACATATTTCTAGTGCCACTGAGCTTATTTGCCTCTACTGAGTATGCCTCTAGTAAAAGTAATGTGCATCGCTGGAGATTTCAACAATGAAGGAATTATTTGAAATTCAGAAACAAAAAATCCAGCAGCTGAGGAACTTCTGGAAGTGGTCAAAGACTGCTTCTTGACGCAAGTGTAAATAAGCCCATAAGAGATATTATATTGGACCTGGTGCTGGTAAAGAAACACTTATTGATGTGGAAATCGGGAGCGAATTAGAAAACAGTGACCATCGGGAGATTTAGATTTAAGATTACTTGACATACTGGTGCTAGGAAATAACAATTTCCATTACCGGGTTTCAGAATACGAACAATTTCAGAAATAAGAACAATTTTCAGTCAAGAATGTAGCACTCGGCGTAGGCAGTGCTACTCGTCTCCAAGACGCAACAGCTTCGACACAGAACAGGCAGCAGACTAGGACCGCATCGAGCTACAACAATCTCCCACATACAGCACCGCGACTCCGGCCACACTCAGCTCTCTGCTCTGCTCCAAGCTCCGTCTCAACGTCTACTACACTGCTGTATCCAAGACTACAAAATAAATATGAAACTGAAACTATTCTAACTCACGTAGACTGAGAACCAGGTGAGTGAAGACGACTACACAAAAAGGGGACCTTTGTTGATCTGACCACAATGCATAAATAATACAGCACAGCTTCACAAACACAGGAGAACAATATCCACAACAGATTAGATGTTGGGGCGAACAGTAATATCAAAACGTTTGCCGATGATACAAAATTCGGTTGACTAGCAAACTCGAATAAGTGCACTACACAACTCCAGAAAGACTTCAGTATAATGCCGAATTGGGTCGAAAAATTTGCAGATGCTGTTCAACGTTGATAAGTGCATAACCTTAAACTTTGGAAATAAGTGGCACCGTCTACCGGGTGAATGATGCATCTTTGAACAATTCAAGTTGCGAAAGAGACTTGAAGAGTCATAATAACCCGAGACCTAACGAGCAGTGTATTAATGCACATGGAACTGAATACAATGCTTGGGTTTATTTCCAAAAGTATCAGAAATACTTACTCAAACCTCGTCCTCCAACGATATTTGGCCCATGGTGAGGCATCACTTGGATATTTGATCATGGTGAGGCACCACTTAGATATTTGGCCCATGGTGAGGCATCACTTGGATATTTGATCATGGTGAGGCACCACTTAGATATTTGGCCCATGGTGAGGCATCACTTGGATATTTGGCCCATGGTGAGGCACCATTTGGATATTTGGCCCATGGTGAGGCATCACTTGGATATTTGGCCCATGGTGAGGCATCACTTGGATATTTAATCATGGTGAGGCATCACTTGGATATTTCATCATGGTGAGGCATCACTTGGATATTTGGCCCATGGTGAGGCATCACTTGGATATTTGGCCCATGGTGAGGCATCACTTGGATATTTGATCATGGTGAGGCATCACTTGATATTTGGACCATGGTGAGGCATCACATAGATATTTGGCCCATGGTGAGGCATCACTTGGATATTTGGACCATGGTGAGTCACCACTTGGATATTTGGCCCATGGTGAGGCATCACTTGGATATTTGGCCCATGGTCAGGCATCACTTGGATATTTGGCCCATGGTCAGGCATCACTTGGATATTTGGCCCATGGTGAGGCATCACTTGGATATTTGGACCATGGTGAGGCACCACTTGGATATTTGGACCATGGTGAGGCACCACTTGGATATTTGGCCCATGGTGAGGCATCACTTGGATATTTGGCCCATGGTGAGGCATCACATGGATATTTGGCCCATGGTGAGGCATCACTTGGATATTTAATCATTGTGAGGCATCACTTGGATATTTGGCCCAGGGTGAGGCATCACTTGCATATTTGATCATGGTGAGGCATCACTTGCATATTTGATCATGGTGAGGCATCACTTGGATATTTGATCATGGTGAGGCACCACTTGGATATTTGGCCCATGGTGAGGCATCACTTGGATATTTGATCATGGTGAGGCATCACTTGGATATTTGGCCCATGGTGAGGCATCACTTGGATATTTGGCCCATGGTGAGGCATCACCTGGATATTTGGCCCATGGTGAGGCATCACCTGGATATTTGGCCCATGGTGAGGCATCACTTGGATATTTGATCATGGTGTGGCATCACTTGGATATTTGATCATGGTGAGGCATCACTTGGATATTTGATAATGGTGAGCATCACTTGGATATTTGGCCAATGGTGAGGCATCACTTGGATATTTGATCATGGTGAGGCATCACTTGGATATTTGGCCCATGGTGAGGCATTACTTGGATATTTGATCTTGGTGAAGCATCACATGGATATTTGGCCCATGGTGAGGCATCACTTAGATATTTGGCTCATGGTGAGGCACCACTTGGATATTTGGCCCATAGTGAGGCATCACTTGGATATTTGATCATGGTGAGGCATCACTTGGATATTTGATCATGGTGAGGCACCGCTTGGATATTTGATCATGGTGAGGTACCACTTGGATATTTGATCATAGTGAGGCTCCACTTGGATATTTGATCATGGTGAGGCATCACTTGGATATTTGGCTAATGGTGAGGCACCACTTCGATATTTGGCGCATGGTGAGGCATCACTTGGATATTTGGCCCATAGTGAGGCATCACTTGGATATTTGTTCATGTTGAGACATCACTTGGATGTTTGGCCCATGGTGAGGCATCACTTGGATATTTGATCATGGTGAGGCACCACTTGGATATTTGGCCCATGGTGAGGCATCACTTGGATATTTGAGCATGGTGAGGCATCACTTGGATATTTGGTCCATGGTGAGGCATCACTTGGATATTTGGCCAATGGTGAGGCATCACTTGGATATTTGGCCAATGGTGCGGCATCACTTGGATATTTGATCATGGTGAGGCACCACTTGGATATTTGGCCCATGGTGAGGCATCACTTGAATATTTGGCACATGGTGAGGCATCATTTTAAAAATTTGATCATGGTGAGGCACCACTTGGATATTTGGCCCATGGTGAGGCATCACTTGGATATTTGGCTCACAGTGAGGCATCACTTGGATATTTGATCATGGAGAGGCATCACTTGGATATTTGATCATGGTGAGGCATCACTTGGATATTTGGCCCATGGTGAGGCATCACTTGGATATTTGGCTCATGATGAGGCACCACTTAGGTATTTGGCCCATGGTGAGGCACCACTTGGATATTTGGCCCATGGTGAGGCATCACTTGGATATTTGGCCTATGGTGAGGCATCACTTGGATATTTGGCCCATGGTGAGGCATCACTTGGATATTTGATCATGGTGAGGCATCATTTGGATATTTGGTCCATGGTGAGGCATCACTTGGATATTTGGCCTATGGTGAGGCATCACTCGGATATTTGGCCCATGGTGAAGCATCACTTGGATATTTGATCATGGTGAGGCATCACTCGGATATTTGGCCCATTGTGAAGCATCACTCTGATATTTGGCCCATGGTGAGGCATCACTTGGATATTTGGCCCATGGTGAGGCATCACTTGGATATTTGGCCCATGGTGAGGCATCACTTGGATATTTGGCCCATGGTGAGGCATCACTTGGATATTTGGCCTATGGTGAGGCATCACTCGGATATTTGGCCCATGGTGAAGCATCACTTGGATATTTGATCATGGTGAGGCATCACTTGGATATTTGGCCCGTGGTGAGGCATCACTTGGATATTTGATCATGGTGAGGCATCACTTGGATATTTGATCATGGTGAGGCATCACTTGCATATTTGATCATGGTGAGGCATCACTTGGATATTTGATCATGGTGAGGCATCACATGGATATTTGGCCAATGGTGAGGCATCACTTGGATATTTGATCATGGTGAGGCATCACTTGGATATTTGATCATGGTGAGGCATCACTTTGATATTTGATCATGGTGAGGCATCACTTGGATATTTGATCATGGTGAGGCATCACTTGGATATTTGATGATGGTGAGGCATCACTTGGATATTTGGCCCATGGTGAGGCATCACATGGATATTTGGCCCATGGGGAGGCATCACTTGGATATTTGATCATGGTGAGGCATCACTTGGATATTTGATCATGGTGAGGCATCACTTGGATATTTGGCCCATGGTGAGGCATCACTTGGATATTTGGCCAATGGTGAGGCATTACTTGGATATTTGATCATGATGAGGCACCACTTGGATATTTGATCATGGTGAGGCATCACTTGGATATTTGATCATGGTGAGGCATCACGTGGATATTTGATCATGGTGAGGCATCACTTGGATATTTGATAATGGTGAGGCATCACTTGGATATTTGGCCCATGGTAAGGCATCACTTGGATATTTGGCCCATGGTAAGGCATCACTTGGATATTTGGCCCATGGTGAGGCATCACTTGGATATTTGGCCCATGGTGAGGCATCACTTGGATATTTGGCCCATGGTGAGGCATCACTTGGATATTTGGCCAATGGTGAGGCATCACTTGGATATTTGGACCATGGTGAGGCACCACTTGGATATTTGGACCATTGTGAGGCACCACTTGGATATTTGGCCCATGGTAAGGCATCATTTTGATATTTGGCCCATGGTGAGGCATCACTTGGATATTTGATCATAATGATGCACCTCTTGGATATTTGGCCCATGGTGAGGCATCACTTTGATATTTGATCATGGTGAGGTACCACTTAGATATTTGGCCCATGGTAAGGCATCACTTGGATATTTGGCCCATGGTGAGGCATCACTTGGATATTTGGCCCATGGTGAGGCATCACTTGGATATTTGGCCCATGGTGAGGCATCACTTGGATATTTGGCCCATGGTGAGGCATCACTTGGATATTTGGACCATGGTGAGGCACCACTTGGATATTTGGACCATTGTGAGGCACCACTTGGATATTTGGCCCATGGTAAGGCATCATTTTGATATTTGGCCCATGGTGAGGCATCACTTGGATATTTGGCCCATGGTGAGGCATCACTTGGATATTTGGCCCATGGTGAGGCATCACTTGGATATTTGATCATGGTGAGGCATCACTTGGGTATTTGGCCCATGGTGAGGCACCACTTGGATATTTGACCCATGGTAATGCATCACTTGGATATTTGGCCCATGGTGAGGCATCACTTGGATATTTGGCCCATGGTGAGGCATCACTTGGATGCTTGGCCCATGGTGAGGCATCACTTGGATATTTGGCCCATGGTGAGGCATCACTTGGATATTTGGCCCATGGTGAGGTGTCGGAAAATCCGACACCATTTAATAATCATACAGACAGATAATAATTGCTGCTGTATTACCAACAAGTTACCCATAGAAAATGTAACTTGTAGTGGAATTACCGTCTATAGAAAACGGGATATCATCACCACATACTATTATAAATCACCACCTATTATGCTGGGAATTATTCTTAAATACATTAGTCTTTGGACTTTACCATCATAAAAACATCTTATATAAATTAACTTAATTATCGATATTAAAGTAGAGTAAATGTGACCCTTCTATCACTTTTGACATCTGGACAATGTAAGCCAGGCGTCAGAGTGGAGGAGGAGGGCAGCCATTGTTGTGTCACCTCCGAGACGTGTGGAGCAAATTCGGCTCCTATCATATCTGGACAATGTCGGCCAGTAGCGTCAATAGTATGGAGTGTTAGACATTGCCATTGTTGAGACTAGACCAGAGGCTCTCGGGAGCAAATTCGGCTCCTGTTAATTTTACTTGGACGAAGTGTTATGGAAACCAAAGGTGTACCATTATCACACGCTGTCAACAAATTCAAGTTAAGTGTTCTTTCCGAAACCCATGTATCTTTCATTTATGGCCATTAATGTCATTATATAGGGTGATCCAGTTAGAGCACGACATAGCCTCAAACTAAAGGTAATTAAGCCAGGTCTTTATTGTTCCATGTACAGTATTTTCTCTGATATAGCTTGTCATATATAGGTATCTGGCTTCACAGTTAGCGCCCTTTTGACAGGTCAAGACGAGGAAGCAAGATTTTGTGCACCAGTTACTGGGTGATGGAAGCTACCTCAAAGAGGATAATTTGGTGTCTACACCCTAGTTATACCTGGTGGACTAACCTGCTGTACTATAAGATAAGGAACCTTTTCAATGTATGTAGTTAATACTGTAGTTTGATTGGCTGCATATATATAAATATAAACCCCCCCTAATGTGTAGAGGATCGATTTGTGAGATTAAGAGATTATTGCAGAAATACAGTCCACTTATCATTATACAAATTGCTATCAAAGTATATAAATTAACGTAAATATAAATTCATATAAATAAAATAAATATAAATCTCACAGGTCGGTTCCCACATGAGGCATCACTTGGATATTTGGACCATGGTGAGGCACCACTTGGATATTTGGACCATGGTGAGGCACCACTTGGATATTTGGCCCATGGTGAGGCATCACTTGGATTTTTCGCCCATGGTGAGGCATCACTTGGATATTTGATCATGGTGAAGCATCACTTGGATATTTGATCATGGTGAGGTATCACTTGGATATTTGATCATGGTGAGGCACCGCTTGGATATTTGATCATGGTGAGGCATCACTTGGATATTTGATCATGGTGAGGCATCACTTGGGTATTTGGCCCATGGTGAGGCACCACTTGGATATTTGGCCCATGGTGAGGCATCACTTGGATATTTGGCCCATGGTGAGGCATCACTTGGATATTTGGCCCATGGTGAGGCATCACTTGGATATTTGGCCCATGGTGAGGCATCACTTGGATATTTGGACCATGGTGAGGCACCACTTGGATATTTGGACCATGGTGAGGCACCACTTGGATATTTGGCCCATGGTGAGGCATCACTTGGATATTTGGCCCATAGTGAGGCATCACTTGGATATTTGATCATGGTGAAGCATCACTTGGATATTTGGGCCATGGTGAGGCATCACTTGGATATTTGCTCATGGTGAGGCATCACTTGGATATTTGGCCCATGGTGAGGCATCATTTTAAATATTTGATCATTGTGAGGTATCACTTGGATATTTGGCCCATGGTGAGGCATCACTTGGATATTTGACCCATGCTGAGGCATCACTTTGATATTTGATCATGGTGAGGCATCGCTTGGATATTTGGCCCATGATAAGGTATCACTTGGATATTTGGCCCATGGTGAGGCATCACTTGGATATTTGATCATGGTGAAGCATCACTTGGATATTTGGCCCATGGTGAGGCATCATTTTATATATTTGATCATGGTGAGACATCACTTGGATATTTGATCATGGTGAAGCATCACTAGGATATTTGGCCCTTGGTGAGGCATCACTTGGATATTTGATCATGGTGAAGCATCACTTGGATATTTGGCCCATGGTGAGGCATCACTTGGATATTTGATCATGGTGAGGCATCACTTGGATATTTGGCCCATGGTGAGGCATCACTTGGATATTTGGCCCGTGCTGAGGCATCACTTGGATATTTGATCATGGTGAGGCATCACTTGGATATTTGATTATAGTGAGGCACCACTTGGATATTTGATCATGGTGAGGCACCACTTGGATATTTGATCATGGTAAGGCCCCCCTTGGATATTTGATCATGGTGAGACACCACTTGGATATTTGGCCAATGGTGAGGCATCACTTGGATATTTGATCTTGATGAGGCACCACTTGGATATTTGGCCCATGCTGAGGCATCACTTGAATATTTGGCCCATGGTGAGGCATCATTTGGATATTAGGTCCATGGTGAGGCATCACTTGGATATTTGATCATGGTGAGGCATCACTTGGATATTTGATCATGGTGAGGCATCACTTGGATATTTGATCATCGTGAGGCATCACTTGGATATTTGTCCCATGGAGAGGCACCACTTGGATATTTGGCCCCTGGTGAGGCATCACTTAGATATTTGATCATGGTGAGGCATCACATGGATATTTGGCCCATGGTGAGGCATCACTTGGATATTTGGCCCATGGTGAGGCATAACATGGATATTTGATCATGGTGAGGCATCATTTGGATATTTGGCCCATGGTAAGGCATCACTTATATATTTGATCATGGTGAGGCATCACTTATATATTTGATCATGGTGAGGCATCACTTGGATATTTGGCCCATGGTGAGGCATAACATGGATATTTGATCATGGTGAGGCATCATTTGGATATTTGGCCCATGGTAAGGCATCACTTATATATTTGATCATGGTAAGGCATCACTTATATATTTGATCATGGTGAGGCATCACTTGGATATTTGGCCCATGGTGAGGCATAACATGGATATTTGATCATGGTGAGGCATCACTTGGAAATTTGGCCCATGGTAAGGCATCACTTATATATTTGATCATGGTGAGGCATCACTTGGATATTTGGCCCATGGTGAGGCATCACTTGGATATTTGGCCCATGGTGAGGCATCATTTGGATATTTGCCGCATGGTGAGGCATCACTTGGATATTTGGCCCATAGTGAGGCATCACTTGGATATTTGGCCCATGGTGAGGCATAACATGGATATTTGATCATGGTGAGGCATCATTTGGATATTTGGCCCATGGTAAGGCATCACTTTGATATTTGGCCCATGGTGAGGCATCACTTGGATATTTGGCCCATGGTGAGGCATCACTTGGATATTTGGCCCAAGGTGAGGCATCACTTGGATATTTGATCATGGTGAGGCATCACTTGGGTATTTGGCCCATGGTGAGGCACCACTTGGATATTTGGCCCATGGTGAGGCATCACTTGGATATTTGGCCCATGGTGAGGCATCACTTGGATATTTGGCCCATGGTGAGGCATCACTTGGATGCTTGGCCCATGGTGAGGCATCACTTGGATATTTGGCCCATGGTGAGGCATCACTTGGATATTTGGCCCATGGTGAGGCATCACTTGGATATTTGGCCCATGGTGAGGCACCACTTGGATATTTGGCCCATGGTGAGGCATCACTTGGATATTTGGCCCATGGTGAGGCATCACCTGGATATTTGATCATTGTGAGGCATCACTTGGATATTTGGCCCAGGGTGAGGCATCACTTGCATATTTGATCATGGTGAGGCATCACTTGGATATTTGATCATGGTGAGTCACCACTTTGATATTTGTCCCAGGGTGAGGCATCACTTGGATATGTGGCCCATGGTGAGGCATCACTTGGATATTTGGCCCATGGTGAGGCATCACTCGGGGAGTGAGAGGTGGAGCGGGTGAGAGGTAGGGGGGGGAGAGAGGTGGGGGGGTGAGAGGTGGAGGTGGGTGAGAGATGGAGGTGGGGGGGGGTGAGAGGTGGGGGGGTGAGAGGTGGAGGGGGGGTGAGAGGGGGGGTGAGAGGTGGAGGTGGGGGGGGTGAGAGGTGGGGGAGTGAGAGGTGGGGGGGGTGAGAGGTGGGGGGTTGAGAGGTGGAGCGGGTGAGAGGTGGAGGTGGGTGAGAGGTGGAGATGGGGGGGGGTGAGAGGTGGGGGGGTGAGAGGTGAAGGGGGTGAGAGGTGAAGGGGGTGAGAGGTGAAGGGGGTGAGAGGTGGAGGGGGGTGAGAGGTGGAGGGGGGTGAGAGGTGGAGGGGGGTGAGAGGTGGAGGGGGGGTGAGAGGTGGAGGGGGGTGAGAGGTGGGGGGGAGTGAGAGGTGGAGGGGGGTGAGAGGTGGGGGGGAGTGAGAGGTGGAGGGGGGTGAGAGGTGGGGGGGAGTGAGAGGTGGAGGGGGGTGAGAGGTGGAGGGGGGTGAGAGGTGGGAGGGTGAGAGGTGGAGGGGGTTGAGAGGTGGGGGGGTGAGAGGTGGGGGGGTGAGAGATGGGGAGGGTGAGAGGTGGGGGGGAGTAAGAGATGGGGGGGTGAGGGCGGTGAGAGGTGGAGGTGGGGGTGAGAGGTGAAGGGGGTGAGAGGTGGAGGGGGGTGAGAGGTGGAGGGGGGTGAGAGGTGGGGGAGGGGTGAGAGGTGGAGCGGGTGAGAGGAGGGGGGTTGAGAGGTGGAGGGGGTTAGAGGTGGAGGGGGGTGAGAGGTGGGGGGAGTGAGAATTGGTGGGGTGAGAGGTGGAGGGGGTTGAGAGGTGGGGGGGAGTGAGAGGTGGAGCGGGTGAGAGGTGGAGCGGGTGAGAGGTGGGGGGGTGAGAGGTGGGAGGGGGGAGAGGTGGAGGGGGGGTGAGAGGTGGAGGTGGGTGGGTGAGAGGTGGAGGGGGTGAGAGGTGGGGGGGGGGAGAGGTGGGGGGGGGGGAGAGGTGGGGGGGGGGTGAGAGGTGGAGCAGGTGAGAGGTGGGGGGGTGAGATGTGGAGGTGGGGGGGTGAGAGGTGGAGGTGGGGTGAGAGGTGGAGGGGGGGTGAGAGGTGGAGGTAAGGGGGTGAGAGGTGGAGGGGGGGTGAGAGGTGGGGGGGTGAGAGGTGGAGCGGGTGAGAGGTGGAGGGGGGGTGAGAGGTGGAGTGGGGGGTGAGAGGTGGGGGGGTGAGAGGTGGGGGGGGGTGAGAGGTGGGGGGGGTGAGAGGTGGAGGGGGTGAGAGGTGGAGCGGGTGAGAGGTGGAGGTGGGGGGGTGAGAGGTTTAGGTGGGGGGGTGAGAGGTGGGGGGGGTGAGAGGTGGAGGGGGGGTTGAGAGGTGGCGGGGGAGTGAGAGGTGGGGGGGTGAGAGGTGGAGGTGGGTGAGAGGTGGAGGTGGGGAGGTGAGAGGTGGAGGTGGGGGGTGAGAGGTGGGGGGGGGTGAGAGGTGGAGGTTGGGGGTGAGAGGTGGGGGGGGGGTGAGAGGTGAAGGGGGTGAGAGGTGGAGGGGGGGGGTTGAGAGGTGGAGGGGGGGTGAGAGGAGGGGGGGTGAGAGGTGGGGGGGGGGGGAAAGGTGGAGCGGGTGAGAGGTGGAGCTGGTGAGAGGTGGGGGGGGGGGTGAGAGGTGGAGGTGGGTGAGAGGTGGAGGTGGGTGAGAGGTGGAGGTGGGGGGGGTGAGAGGTGGGGGGGTGAGTGGTGGTGGGTGAGAGGTGGAGGGGGGTTAGAGGTGGGGGAGGGGTGAGAGGTGGACGGGGGGTGAGAGGTGGAGGGGGTGTGAGAGGTGGAGGGGGGTTAGAGGTGGAGGGGGGGTGAGTGGTGGGGGGGTGAGAGGTGGAGGGGGATGAGAGGTGGCGGGGTGAGTGGTGGTGGGTGAGAGGTGGAGGGGGGTTAGAGGTGGGGGAGAGGTGAGAGGTGGAGGGGGGGTGAGAGGTGGAGGGGGGTTAGAGGTGGAGGGGGGGTTAGAGGTAGATGGGTGAGTGGTGGGGGGGTGAGAGGTGGAGGGGGGTGAGAGGTGGAGGGGGGTGAGAGATGGAGGGGAGTGAGAGGTGTGGGGGTGAGAGGTGGAGGTGGGGGGGGTGAGAGGTGGGGGGGTGAGAGGTGGAGGGGGTGCAGAGAGGTGGAGGGGGTGAGAGGTGGAGGGGGGTGAGAGGTGGGGGGGAGTGAGAGGTGGAGCGGGTGAGAGGTGAGGGGGAGTGAGAGGTGGGGGGTGAGAAGTGGAGTTGGTGAGAGGTGTGGGGGTGAGAGGTGGAGGTGGGGGGGTGAGAGGTGGAGGTGGGGGGGGGTGAGACGTGGGGGGGGGGTGAGAGGTGGAGGGGGGTGAGAGGTAGGGGGGGTTAAAGATGGAGGGGGGGGTGAGAGGTGGAGGGGGGTGAGAGGTGGGGGGGAGTGAGAGGTGGAGGTGGGGGTGAGAGGTGGAGGGGGGTGAGAGGTGGGTGGGTGAGAGGTGGGGGGGTGAGAGGTGGGGGGTGAGAGGTGGAGGGGGTGAGAGGTGGGGAGGGTAAGAGGTGGGGGGAGTAAGAGGTGGGGGGGTGAGGGCGGTGAGAGGTGGAGGTGGGGGTGAGAGGTGAAGGGGGTGAGAGGTGGAGGGGGGTGAGAGGTGGAGGGGGGTGAGAGCTAGGTGGGGGAGGGGTGAGAGGTGGAGCGGGTGAGAGGTGGAGGGGGGGTGAGAGGTGGAGGGGGTTAGAGGTGGAGGGGGGTGAGAGGTGGGGGGAGTGAGAATTGGGGGGGTGAGAGGTGGGGGGGGTGAGAGGTGGAGGGGGTTGAGAGGTGGGGGGGGGTGAGAGGTGGGGGGGTGAGAGGTGGGGGGGAGTGAGAGGTGGAGCGGGTGAGAGGTGGAGCGGGTGAGAGGTGGGGGGGGGGAGTGAGAGGTGGGGGTGTGAGAGGTGGAGGTGGGGGGTGAGAGGCGGGAGGGGGGAGAGGTGGAGGGGGGGTGAGAGGTGGAGGTGGGTGGGTGAGAGGTGGAGGGGGTGAGAGGTGGGGGGGTGAGAGGTGGAGGGAGGGGGTGAGAGGTGGGGGGGGAGAGGTGGGGGGGGTGAGAGGTGGAGATGGTGGGGGGGGTGAGAGGTGGGGGGGTGAGAGGTGGGGGGGAGTGAGAGATGGAGCAGGTGAGATGTGGAGGTGGGGGGGTGAGATGTGGAGGTGGGGGGGTGAGAGGTGGAGGGGGGGTGAGAGGTGGAGGGGGGGTGAGAGGTGGAGGTAAGGGGGTGAGAGGTGGAGGGGGGGTGAGAGGTGGAGTGGGGGGTAAGAGGTGGGGGGTGAGAGGTGGGGGGGGTGAGAGGTGGGGGGGGGTGAGAGGTGGAGCGGGTAAGAGGTGGAGGTGGGTGAGAGGTGGAGGTGGGGGGGGTGAGAGGTGGAGGTGGGGGGGTGAGAGGTGAAGGGGGTGAGAGGTGAAGGGGGTGAGAGGTGGAGGGGGGGTTGAGAGGTGGCGGGGGGGTGAGAGGTGGGGGGGTGAGAGGTGGAGGGGGGGGGGTTGAGAGGTGGAGGGGGGGGGGGTTGAGAGGTGGAGGGGGGGTGAGAGGTGGGGGGGGGGTGAAAGGTGGAGCGGGTGAGAGGTGGAGCGGGTGAGAGGTGGAGGTGGGTGAGAGGTGGAGGTGGGGGGGTGAGAGGTGGAGGGGGTGAGAGGTGGGGGGGTGAGAGGTGGAGGGAGGGGGTGAGAGGTGGGGGGGAGAGGTGGGGGGGTGAGAGGTGGAGGTGGTGGGGTGAGAGGTGGGGGGGAGTGAGAGGTGGAGCAGGTGAGAGGTGGGGGGGGGGTGAGATGTGGAGGTGGGGGGGTGAGAGGTGGAGGGGGGGTGAGAGGTGGAGGGGGGGGTGAGAGGTGGAGGTAAGGGGGTGAGAGGTGGAGGGGGGGTGAGAGGTGGGGGGGGTGAGAGGTGGAGGGGGGGTGAGAGGTGGAGTGGGGGGTAAGAGGTGGGGGGGTGAGAGGTGGGGGAGTGAGAGGTGGGGGGGGTGAGAGGTGGGGGGGGTGAGAGGTGGGGGGGGGTGAGAGGTGGAGCGGGTGAGAGGTGGAGCGGGTGAGAGGTGGGGGGGGGTGAGAGGTGAAGGGGGTGAGAGGTGAAGGGGGTGAGAGGTGGAGGGGGGGTTAAGAGGTGGTGGGGGAGTGAGAGGTGGGGGGGTGAGAGGTGGAGGTGGGTGAGAGGTGGAGGTGGGTGAGAGGTGGAGGTGGGTGAGAGGTGGAGGTGGGTGAGAGGTGGAGGTGGGGAGGTGAGAGGTGGGGGGGTGAGAGGTGGGGGGGGTGAGAGGTGAAGGGGGTGAGAGGTGGAGGGGGGGGTTGAGAGGTGGAGGGGGGGGGGGGTTGAGAGGTGGAGGGGGGGTGAGAGGATGGGGGGTGAGAGGTGGGGGGGGGGGGGTGAAAGGTGGAGCGGGTGAGAGGTGGAGCGGGTGAGAGGTGGGGGGGGGGGTGAGAGGTGGAGCGGGTGAGAGGTGGAGGTGGGTGAGAGGTGGAGGTGGGGGGTGAGAGGTGGAGGGGGATGAGAGGTGGGGGGGTGAGTGGTGGTGGGTGAGAGGTGGAGGGGGGTTAGAGGTGGGGGAGGGGTTAGAGGTGGGGGAGGGGTGAGAGGTGGACGGGGGGGGTGAGAGGTGGAGGGGGGGGTGAGAGGTGGAGGGGGGTTAGAGGTGGAGGGGGGGTTAGAGGTAGAGGGGGTGAGTGGTGGGGGGGTGAGAGGTGGAGGTGGGGGGGGGTGAGAGGTGGGGGGGGTGAAAGGTGGAGGGGGTGAGAGGTGGAGGGGGTGAAGAGAGGTGGAGGGGGTGAGAGGTGGGGGGGGGTGAGAGGTGGGGGGGAGTGAGAGGTGGAGCGGGTGAGAGGTGAGGGGGAGTGAGAGGTGGGGGGTGAGAAGTGGAGTTGGTGAGAGGTGTGGGGGTGAGAGGTGGAGGTGGGGGGGTGAGAGGTGGGGGGGGTGAGACGTGGGGGGGGGTGAGAGGTGGAGGGGGGTGAGAGGTAGGGGGGGTTAGAGGTGGAGGGGGGTTAGAGGTGGAGGGGGGTGAGAGGTGGAGGGGGGTGAGAGGTGGGGGGAGTGTAAGGTGGGGGGTGAGAGGTGGAGGGGGGTGAGAGGTGAGGGTGGTGAGAGGTGGGGGGGGGGTGAGAGGTGGAGGTGGGGGGGTGAGAGGTGGGGGGGGTGAGAGGTGGAGGTGGGGGGGGGTGAGAGGTGGAGGTGGGGGGGGGGTGAGAGGTGGAGGTGGGGGGTGAGAGGTGGAGGTGGGGGGTGAGAGGTGGAGGGGGGGTGAGAGGTGGGGGGTGAGAGGTGGAGGGGGGGTGAGAGGTCAAGGGGGGGGTGAGAGGTGGGGGGGGTGAGAGGTGGAGGGGGTGAGAGGTGGAGCGGGTGAGAGGTGGAGCGAGTGAGAGGTGGAGGTGGGTGAGAGGTGGAGGTGGGGGGGGGTGAGAGGTGGAGGTGGGGGGGTGAGAGGTGGGGGGGGGTGAGAGGTGAAGGGGGTGAGAGGTGGAGGGGGGTTGAGAGGTGGCGGGGGGGGTGAGAGGTGGGGGAGTGAGAGGTGGGGGGGTGAGAGGTGGAGGTGGGTGAGAGGTGGAGGTGGGTGAGAGGTGGAGGTGAGAGGTGGAGGTGGGGGGTGAGAGGTGGGGGGGGTGAGAGGTGGAGGGGGGGGGTTGAGAGGTGGAGGGGGGGTTGAGAGGTGGAGGGGGGGTGAGAGGTGGGGGGGGTGAAAGGTGGAGCGGGTGAGAGGTGGAGTGGGTGAGAGGTGGCGGGGGGTGAGAGGTGGAGGGGGATGAGAGGTGGGGGGGTGAGTGGTGGTGGGTGAGAGGTGGAGGGGGGTTAGAGGTGGGGAGGGGTGAGAGGTGGACGGTGGGTGAGAGGTGGAGGGGGGGTGAGAGGTGGAGGGGGGTTAGAGGTGGAGGGGGGGTTAGAGGTAGAGGGGGGTGAGTGGTGGGGGGGTGAGAGGTGGAGGGGGGTGAGAGGTGGAGGGGTGAGAGGTGGAGGTGGGGGGGGTGAGAGGTGGGGGGGTGAAAGGTGGAGGGGGTGAGAGGTGGAGGGGGTGAAGAGAGGTGGGGGGGGTGAGAGGTGGGGGGGAGTGAGAGGTGGAGCGAGAGGTGGAGCGGGTGAGAGGTGAGGGGGAGTGAGAGGTGGGGGGTGAGAAGTGGAGTTGGTGAGAGGTGTGGGGGTGAGATGTGGAGGTGGGGGGTGAGAGGTGGAGGTGGGGGGGTGAGACGTGGGGGGGGGTGAGAGGTGGAGGGGGGTGAGAGGTAGGGGGGGTTAGAGGTGGAGGGGGGTGAGAGGTGGAGGGGGGTGAGAGGTGGAGAGGGGTGAGAGGTGGGGGGAGTGTAAGGTGGGGGGTGAGAGGTGGAGGGGGGTGAGAGGTGGGGGGTGAGAGGTGAGGGTGGTGAGAGGTGGGGGGGTGTGAGATGGAGGTGGGGGGGTGTGAGATGGAGGTGGGGGGTGTGAGATGGAGGTGGGGGGGTGTGAGATGGAGGTGGGGGGGGGTGAGAGGTGGAGGTGGGGGGGTGAGAGGTGGGGGGGGTGAGAGGTGGAGGTGGGGGGGGGGGTGAGAGGTGGAGGTGGGGGGTGAGAGGTGGAGGTGGGGGGGTGAGAGGTGGAGGGGGGGGTGAGAGGTGAAGGGGGTGAGAGGTGGAGGGCGGGGTGAGAGGTGGAGGGGGATGTGAGAGGTGGAGGGCGGGGTGAGAGGTGGAGGGGGATGTGAGAGGTGGAGGGGGGGGTGAGAGGTGGAGGTGGGGGGGTGAGAGGTGGAGGGGGGTTGAGAGGTGGGGGGTGAGAGGTGGGGGGGGGTGAGAGGTGCGGGAGGGAGAGGTGGAGCGGGTGAGAGGTGGGGGGGTGAGAGGTGGAGGGGGGGTGAGAGGTGGAGCGGGGGGTGAGAGGTGGGGGGGGTGAGAGGTGGAGCGCGTGAGAGGTGGAGGTGGGGGGGAGAGAGGTGGAGGTGGGGGGTGAGATGTGAGGGGGGGGGTGAGAGGTGAAGGGGGTGAGAGGTGAAGGGGGTGAGAGGTGGAGGGGGGTGAGAGGTGGGGGGGTGAGAGGTGGGGGAGGGGTGAGAGGTGGAGGGGGGGTTAGAAGTGGAGGGGGTGAGGTGGGGTGGTGAGAGGTGGAGAGGGGTCAGAGGTGGAGTTGGGGGGGTGGGGGGTGAGAGGTGGAGGGGGGTGAGAGGTGGAAGGGGGGTGAGAGGTGGGGATGGCGAGAGGTGAAGGGGGGTGAGAGGTGGAGGGGGGGTGAGAGGTGGGGGGGAGTGAGAGGTGGAGCGGGTGAGAGGTGGGGGGGGGAGTGAGAGGGGGGGGGTGAGAGGTGGAGTTGGTGAGAGATGTGGGGGGTGAGAGCTGGAGGTGGGGGGGGGTGAGAGGTGGGGGGGTGAGAGGTGGGGGGGGGTGAGAGGTGATGGGGGTGAGAGGTGATGGGGGTGAGAGGTGGAGGGGGGTGAGAGGTGGGGGGGGGTGAGAGGTGAAGGGGGTGAGAGGTGATGGGGGTGAGAGGTGGAGGGGGGTGAGAGGTGGGGGGTGTGAGAGGTGGAGGGGGGTGAGAGGTGGGGGGGTGAAAGGTGGGGGAGGGGTGAGAGGTGGAGCGGGTGAGAGGTGGAGGCCGGGGGGTTAGAGGTGGAGGGGGTGAGAGGTGGGGGGGTGAGAGGTGGGGGGAGTGAGAGGTGGGGGGTGAGAGGTGGAGGTGGGGGGTAAGAGGTGGAGGGGGGTGAGAGGTGGGGGGTGAGAGGTGGGGGGGTGAGAGGTGAGGGGGGGTGAGAGGTGGGGGGTGAGAGGTGGAGGTGGGGGGGGTGAGAGGTGGGGGAGTGAGAGGTGGAGCGGGTGAGAGGGGGGGGTGAGAGGTGGGGGGGGTGAGAGGTGGAGGTGGGTGAGAGGTGGAGGTGGGGGGGTGAGAGGTGGAGGTGGGGGGTGAGATGTGGGGGGGTGAGAGGTGGAGGTGGGGGGGTGAGAGGTGGAGGGGGGTGAGAGGGAGGGGGGGTGAGAGGTGGGGGAGGTGGAGGGGGGGTGAGAGGTGGAGGGGGGGTGAGAGGTGGAGGGGGGGTGAAAGGAGGTGGGGGGAGTGAGAGGTGGGGGAGTGAGAGGTGGAGGGGGGGGTTGAGAGGTGGAGGGGGGGGTTGAGAGGTGGAGGGGGGGGTTGAGAGGTGGAGGGGGGGTTGAGAGGTGGAGGGGTTTGAGAGGTGAGGGGGGGTTAGAGGTGGGGGGGTGAGAGGTTGGGGAGTGAGAGGTTGGGGAGTGAGAGGTGGGGGGGTGAGAGGTGGAGCGGGTGAGAGGTGGAGGTGGGTGAGAGGTGGAGGTGGGGGGGTGAGAAGTGGAGGTGGGGGGGTGAGAGGTGGAGGTGGGGGGTGAGAGGTGGAGGTGGGGGGTGAGAGGTGGAGGGGGGTGAGAGGTGGGGGGGTGAGAGGTGGAGGGGGGTGAGAGGTGGAGGGGGGTGAGAGGTGGGGGAGGGGTGAGAGGTGGGGGGGGGGCGAGAGGTGGGGGGGTGAGAGGTGGAGGGGGGTGAGAGGTGGAGGATGGAGAGAGGTGGAGGGGGGCGAGAGGTGGAGGGGGGCGAGAGGTGGGGGGGGTGAGAGGTGAAGGGGGTGAGAGGTGAAGGGGGTGAGAGGTGGAGGTGGGGTGAGAGGTGGGGGGGGGGTGAGAGGTGGAGGGGGCGAGGGTGGAGGATGAGAGAAGATATAGGATCGAGGTCCTCATGTGTAGAGATGAGTAAGGTCTTGAAACTATTACATTGGACCAGAACCCAAAACAATAAGTATAATTTGAGGACGTTCATATTCAAGAGGGATACGTGAAGGTATTGGTTTGGCAGGAGGGTGGTAGACATGTGGGATAAGTTATCGTATATCATCATTAAGGAAATGGTATAGGTAGCTTTAAAAATCAGCTGGGCAGGTAAAGGAAGAAAGGGGTGGGGTCTAGATGAGCACCTCTCAGAAAGGGCCAACAGGTCTCCCACCTCTTATGTTTTCTTTTCACTGAAGTCTAAGTAATAATAATAATAATAATCACAATAGCGTTCCAGCTTTGTAACAATCTGATCCAGCCTTGCTTATACCACAGTAGATATGAAATACATAAACTCCTTTCCCGTTCTTAAATATCCCTGCCTTTGGCCGCTTACTTGATGAACCTAACCCCGCCATCCCCCACGTCAACATCTGAGCCTCTGCTTATCACCCCTAGCCCTGATAAGTAGAATATCCCAACATCCATCCTTGTAATTTATCCTCTCAAGCTGTACGTTCTGCACACCTCAGAAACCTTTGTATGTTTCCCACTTCACGCTAATTTGCTTTTCCTGCCTGTAACATTGGTCAGCACGCCCTCCTGAAGGCCGTGGTGGCACTGGAAACCGAGTTCGACAACATAGCCAGTGACCTGCTGCGAGGAGCCCGTCTTCAGCTCATCCTGCACAGCCTTGTGACGGTAGTAATGGTCCTGGTAACATTACATGTAGTACTGGGATTAATACTTACGGTACTGGTAATACAAAGAGTAGGGGTTATACTGACTATATTGGCCAAACTTAACAGTAGTGCTGGTAACACTTAAGAGTAGCTGTAACAATACCAAGTCAACTGGTTATGGTTGGGGGTTTTGGTGGTCAGATTGATGACATTGACAGAAGATTGATAACATAAGTTATGACGTAATGTTAGTACCGCCTTTAAAGACATTTTTGGTACTAAGTTAACAACGACAGTTCAAATATTACTGGTGACAATGGTGTGGTAGAGACTGTACCATACACACAGGTAAAGTGACTCTGGCACAGTCACAGCTCCAGGATGTAAGGCCATGGACAACAATAATTGAGGTTGTCGTAATGAGACAGATATTAGGCATAGCATGTTTAATGTAACATAGTGTTTAACATATTTCTGATTAGAATCCTATGTCAAAAATGTATGAACAGAAGTTGTTTATATTTCTTAAACTATGTGATGAAGGGGTCAGATGTTGCAAGGAGGTCACTCACGATGTTTTCATATTTCTTGAAGATTTTCACTCTTGGTATTTTTTATGCACAGTAGTCAAGCTACTTATTTTCAGTAGCATAAAAGTAGAAGTAAATTATATGAAAAAATTATGGCTCAGCGCTACTTTAATATCCACTTTTAAACTCATAATTTGTAAGTTATAGTTAAAATAAAACTTGAGATAGCTTATAGAGGAATTAAGGTTACCAGAAAATTTGTTTTGCTGCTTGTTTTAAATTGAGCTTCATTATAAATAGGATCAAGTACATTATTTCTGTGTTGAGTATTTGTTAGAAAAAATATATAATCTTGGTAGTTCTGATAAGCAGGATTTGGCTGTTTATATAATAAAGTTAAAGGAAGGAGTGCCTGAGCGTGGAGGACTCCATAGAGGAGAAGTAACCATCAACCACCACAGGACATCGGCCTGCCTGGGAGCCGAGGAGTGGTCGAGGCGCCCAGAGGAAGGATTTCAGACTTCAACGCCCTCATGCTCCTGAGACTGTGCAAGCCTCGCCTGGTGGGTACAGTCACGCTCCGCGCACAGTGCGGCTCATACAGGGCAACATATATTTGAATACAGTGCGCATGTTATTCTTATAATGTCTATTGTTGAATCACGACAATCTCTTTCTTATATTTTATTTTTAAAGTAGAATAATGTCTAATGTCCAACTCGTGGCTCTTGTATTATAACATAAATGCTTGCTCACTGTTTGTACCTGTAATTTTATAGAATGCGTTATGTTGTGGTGTTGCCTGCTAAATATTTGGTTTATAAGTCATAATTATTTTTTAGGGATGCGGAGATTGTGTAATTTTAGTTATCAAACTTTGATAAAGTATAAAGAAGGATTTTAGGATCATTAGATAATATAAGTGCATACTAAACGTTCGTCCACTATAATTGTGTTTGTGGGAAAATCCTAGTAGGCAATTATTTATTTTTATTCAATTTTTTTGTTACATGAATAATGTATTATTATGGTACTTAGGGGACTGTATATTCTGATTCAGCCTGCCAGAATCTTATCTGCACATAGTTGGATGGACAATTGTAGCTTATACCACTATGAGTAGATACAGGACAAACTACAAATTGTTTACCTTTTGCTAAATATAAATTATACCACATATGGTGGTCTACTCTACTAATATAAATAATACTACTGTCTACAGTTTTAATAAAATATAAAGCCTTAGCCGAGTGATTGATATGGCCTAATTAGGCTGGCTATGTTTCCTCCATCATCTTAGGGTGTGGTACATGTGCCTCAGTGCCACGTAATGGCGGGTAGCTCAGTGCCACTTCTGTACAGCCAAGGTAGCAATAAACTTCACTGTTTGTGGGGCCAGCTCAACCTTTTCAGTTACTCCACATTACATATTACCTGTTAAAAGTTAAGGCTTTAAGAATTGCTAATTAACATATAAAGTACAGGTGTGACATGAAATATTGGGTGTGTGTAGTTGAGTAAACACTGTGTTTGTGTTTTTTGTCTGCTAATAACCTGCCACATATCCAATATTTATAGTGATCACTACTAATAAAAGACGTTAGGAAGTCGGATGCTTAGCTCTTCTCTTTGCTGTAGGGGTCACAAAGCAGTTACTTGGTTGGTTGATTCATATTTTGGGAATCTTTGACGAGTGGTGCTCGTGTGGCTCTGTTGTTGTGTTTACAAGTTCTCTGTACAACCCGTCCTCTTAAAAATAACGTCACTTTTGGCTCGTATGCGCACTATGGCCAAATTTGGACGTAATTTGAAATGAAATCGAGTCACAAAAGTGACGTACTGTTCCGTTTTCTGTTTGAGTCGTCCAGCCTACTCGGTAAGGTTAGAAGAAGAAACTTTCAATTAACGTTTTTCATAACGTTTTGAAACTTTTATGAGAATTTCCTGTCCACCTAACCTATCAGAGGACCCTTAACTTACTGTTGTTGAAAAAAAAAATCCAAAATTTATTTTCATTTTCAAATTACGTCCACTTTCGGCCATATGGTTAAACAGCCAAAAGCGACGATATTTTTAATAAGAGGACAGATGTGACTGGCCTACTTCTCTGTGGCCTACGTGACTGGCGCTTCCCTGTGGGGTGGCGTCCAGTGTTTGCTGGTTCTGTTTATGTCTTAAGGAATAGGGAGTCAAGCTATATTCCTGGTGTATTTAATTATATTCAGTCCTTGTGAATACTATTTTATTAAGTTTAAACACGAGACTAAAGTTTTAAAAGAAATGATATTGAATATTTACGTGTTGTGTGATGTTAGGAAATCCCATTCTCTCCTTTAATGGGGTAACTATAGTATGTTAACGTGAGTCGGATTTCCGACAGTGTTAGTCTAATGACTTAACTCTCTCCATAGTGTTTCAGGGTGAAGTGTTGTTAGCTTTAAGGATTTGCCTCGTAAAGTATTGTGTACATATCAAACACATACAAGAAGACACAACACATCTAATGTGTTTTATAGCATTGTAATAAAGACGTGCAAATGTCGTATTTTTAATACATTTTCAGTAAGAAACACACATACGAATGACGTATTTTAATAAAATTATAATTAAAGTATGTGTTCTCAGCTGGTGGCTGGAGCGAGAGAGGTAGTGAACTGCATGCTGGGGAACCCCGCGCTCCTGCGACCAGACCTGGCCCTCTCTAAGATGTGAGTGTCCCGCTAGTTAAGACCAGACCTGGCCCTCTCCAAGATGTGAGTGTCCCGCTAGTTAAGACCAGACCTGGCCCTCTCCAAGATGTGAGTGTCCCGCTTGTTAAGACCAGACCTGGCCCTCTCCAAGATGTGAGTGTCCCGCTTGTTAAGACCAGACCTGGCCCTCTCCAAGATGTGAGTGTCCCGCTTGTTAAGACCAGACCTGGCCCTCTCCAAGATGTGAGTGTCCCGCTAGTTAAGACCAGACCTGGCCCTCTCCAAGATGTGAGTGTCCCGCTTGTTAAGACCAGACCTGGCCCTCTCCAAGATGTGAGTGTCCCGCTTGTTAAGACCAGACCTGGCCCTCTCCAAGATGTGAGTGTCCCGCTAGTTAAGACCAGACCTGGCCCTCTCCAAGATGTGAGTGTCCCGCTAGTTAAGACCAGATCTGGCCCTCTCCAAGATGTGAGTGTCCCGCTAGTTAAGACCAGACCTGGCCCTCTCCAAGATGTGAGTGTCCCGCTTGTTAAGACCAGACCTGGCCCTCTCCAAGATGTGAGTGTCCCGCTTGTTAAGACCAGACCTGGCCCTCTCCAAGATGTGAGTGTCCCGCTAGTTAAGACCAGACCTGGCACTCTCCAAGATGTGAGTGTCCCGCTAGTTAAGACCAGACCTGGCCCTCTCCAAGATGCGAGTGTCCCGCTAGTTAAGACCAGACCTGGCCCTTAACAGTGTCGCCCTGTCGTGGTGAGCGGGGCTCTCATACGACTCCCTGGGGCTGGTGAGGGTTACCTTGGACCCTCCCCCCCCCTCCTGCCCTTCTTCGGGCGTTGTGAGAAGGTACACGTCCGTAGGGATCTTGTTTGAACCAATGAACCACCTTCTAGAAGGGTTGCCCATTAGGGCACGTCCTTGGTGGGTAATTGGGTATCCAGGCTGAGGTGAAAGAAAGAACGAGGTCTTTGCACCTGTGTAGGAGAAAGTAGATGCAGTATGACTCCTCTGTTAAAAAAGGGGGGGGGTGCGCCGCTTAAGACGACGTATCTCTTCCTGCACTGGCGAGTGCTCGGCTTCCTTAGCTGCCCTGGTAGGTGGTATCCCAGACTTTAGAAATTAATGATGCATGGACATCGAACTGACTTATCTTAGACAGGCTTATGGGGGTGAATGACCAGGCCCTGGAGTCGAGTTGGCAGTGATGGAAGATCAGCCCTGGCAACATTGCCAGACCAGGCTTCTTCTTGACACGCAACTGACCAGCTCCCACTTCAGTGGCAAAGTTGACCCTAAAGCCCCACTGGTTACCACCTCGTCACTTGACGTGGCTTCATTTTTCGTTGTGAAATTTGCATTTTTTAACCCCCCCCCCTCACACTGGGGAATCTCGGTGCTATAATCCCAGCAATCAAATGCACATGATTCCTTCCTGGTCTGATGCATTCTAGGGTTGGTTTGGCTCCGCTATGTGGCCTACGTATATTGACTTTTGCCACGATGACCATACATGTGTCTGATGATTTACACATCCATAAACACCTAGATGAGTCATTGGATGCCCATGTGTTACGGCCACTATGGGTCGCAACCGGGTTCTTTGATGGTAGAACCAAAATGATAGTATACGACCCCAAGTTGGTAGTACACTTTCAAGAAAGTGGCTATGTAGTGCATAAAAAAAGGTGGGGATGAACAAAACACTGTTCCTTTCGTCAATGTATTAAATATCTTTCCATCACCGTTAAGTATATATATGTACACCGTCACCATAAATAATATATAAAGAACAGATAGGCTATTACTACACCTATGTACAATCCTTTCGCTCAGGATATCAAACGTGCTCACCCGCAGAGTTCATCAATCCCCAGTATTTCTTCACTGTCCAGTAGCGTATCCAACCTTACTGGGAAGAACACCGGCGAGTTCACCTGTACATGGGCCAGCCCACTGACAGTGTCATGAGGTGCCTTTAACCCCACGACCGCTCTCCAGCTACTCGCTGGCAGAGTATCTCAGCCACACGCTGAGCGGGGTCACAATACAGGGGTCGCGATCCCCTGGCAGCAGTCTCTAACGCAGCACTAACTCTAACGCTAGCAGCTCTACTCGACAGACACCTCCCTGTCGTCAGTCTCTCCCTTAAGCCAGTCCCAAAGGTACGCCGATCTTTTTCAACACTAAATCGCTAGCAGCTACCACACTGCTTCATCGGCGGCGGGTTACTTGGTCGTTTCCAGGACCATGTGGGGAGACTGTGGACTGCCCACAGTCTCCCGACGAGCGGGAGTAAGTAACCGTCGCCACAGTTACGGGCGACGAGTCCGTAACACGTGACCATACATGTGTCTGATGATTTACACATCCATAAACACCTAGATGATTCATTGGATACCCATGTCAGTTGTAACCCCACCCGGACTGGCACACGTGTAAAGCAGACGATGAGTCACAATAACGTGGCTGAAGATATGATGACCAAACTACACATCAGAAGATGGAGAAACGTTTTCGATTCTCCATCTTCGGATCTGTGGCTTGGTCATCACACGTGTAACTGCAACTCCTCAGGAGGCCACTGCTCACCTGGCTAGTGTTCTACATTGGTGAGACCCCCGTTTGGGTCTAAATATGCTCGGTTAAATGTCAGCATTAGACCAGTCTCTCCCACACCATGTTGCGAAGGGAGATAGGGACCTCAATGACTACCATGAGGATATTAAATATATCCTCGAGGCCCAAGTCTATTCTCCAGATTGATAGCTTCTTGTAGTAGTCAAAATCACTTTTGACGGTAGGTTCCTTCTGTCGTCCGTGATTCTTGCAGGTGCCAGATGCTCTATTTAGGAGTACATCCGCACTCCTCGCCTGTGTAATAGGTGCTGGAGAAGGGACATGGTCCCTTAACGTACACAAGTGAGGTGTCCCTGTGTCCCTTGCGTGGAGTCCCAGGTCATTCTAAGACAGTGCTCTTCTTCTCAAGCTTGCTGCATCAATTGTAGTCACACCCACACTGCCTTCTGCACATGCATGCACTATAAATTTGTGAATGTCATATTCAATTTAAAACATTGCGATTATGTATCTTTACCTAAAGAAAGAAATCGGGTTCATCATCTCCAGTCTTTCTCCAAAGTGACTTAATTATGCTCGTGGGTTGCATCGCACTTTTCCTCCCCACCCTTCTCACCTGTCTCAGTTTTGCAACTGTTTCCAGGCCTTGGACCCCAGACACTTGCACCAGCTCCCCGTCTTCCGTTCCTCTGCATTCTGAAACTGAATGCCTTCCTCATGGTTCCCCACCTGATGCTTCCACCTTTCCTTCCCAGTCGTCTCCTACCCATCGTCTAAGTGTCACTTCTCCAACTCCTACCTTTTCTGTCCCATGTGCCTACCTTCCCTTCTTGACCTATCTGTCTTCTCAGCTCCTCCCCCTCTGTCTTTTGGCCTCCCCTGAACCCAGTCCATTCTGGCCGATGTCCATCCTCCTTCCTGCCATCTTTGTGTTGTCCACTCTTGTTCTCCCTCTCCTGCTGAGACTGTGGAAGGTGTCGCTCAGTACAGTGCTACTGGTACGCCAGTATCTCAAGTCTGAAATGTAATCAACGCTTCTCACCATCGAGTAAGAAAAGAAGGCATCAGTCCTTTACATGCTTCCCACACCCGCGTGCGCTCTCTCTATATCTCTTTCTCGCTCTCTCTCTCGCTCTCTCTCTCGCTCTCTCTCTCTCTTGCGCTCTCTCTTGCGCTCTCTCTCTCTCTTGCGCTCTCTCTTGCGCTCTCTCTCGCGCTCTCTCTCGCGCTCTCTCTCGCGCTCTCTCTCTCTCTCGCTCTCTATCTCTCTCGCTCTCTCGCTCTCTCTCTCGCTCTCTCGCTCTCTCTCTCGCTCTCTCTCTCGCTCTCTCTCGCTCTCTCTCTCGCTCTCTCTCTCTCTTGCGCTCTCTCTTGCGCTCTCTCTCGCGCTCTCTCTCTCTCTCTCTCTCTCTCTCTCTCTCTCTCTCTCTCTCTCTCTCTCTCTCTCTCTCTCTCTCTCTCTCTCTCTCTCTCTCTCTCTCTCTCTCTCTCTCTCGCGCTCTCTCTCGCGCTCTCTCGCGCTCTCTCTCTCGCTCTCTCTCTCGCGCTCTCTCTCTCTCGCGCTCTCTCTCTTGCGCTCTCTCTCTTGCGCTCTCTCTCTCGCTCTCTCTCTCTCTCTCTCTCTCTCTCTCTCTCTCTCTCTCTCTCTCTCTCTCTCTCTCTCTCTCTCTCGCTCTCTCTCTCTCGCGCTCTCTCTCTCTCGCGCTCTCTCTCTCTCGCGCTCTCTCTCTCTCGCGCTCTCTCTCTCTCGCGCTCTCTCTCTCGCGCTCTCTCTCTCGCGCTCTCTCTCTCGCGCTCTCTCTCTCTCGCGCTCTCTCTCTCGCGCTCTCTCTCTCGCGCTCTCTCTCTCGCTCTCTCTCGCACTCTCTCTCGCTCTCTCTCTCGCTCTCTCTCTCGCACTCTCTCTCGCACTCTCTCTCGCACTCTCTCTCTCTCTCTCTCTCTCTCTCTCTCTCTCTCTCTCTCTCTCTCTCTCTCTCTCTCTCTCTCTCTCTCTCTCTCGCACTCTCTCTCGCACACTCTCTCGCACACTCTCGCACTCTCTCTCGCACTCTATCTCTCTCGCTCTCTCTCTCTCTCTCGCTCTCTCTCTCTCTCTCGCTCTCTCTCTCTCTCTCGCTCTCTCTCTCTCTCTCTCTCTCTCTCTCTCTCTCTCTCTCTCTCTCTCTCTCTCTCTCTCTCTCTCTCTCTCTCTCTCTCTCTCTCTCTCTCTCTCTCTCTCTCCTTCCTTCCTTCCTTCCTTCCTTCCTTCCTTTTCTCTTCTGTCTGTTAATAAAATATGATTAATGACACAAGTTCATTAGTCTATGAAGGTTACCGTAGACAATGTCTGGTGTATTACCTGATGAGCTGAGTGTGGGCTCCCCCAGGCTCGGGGCGGAGGAGCGGAAGCTGCCGGTGTTGGTGTGGACGGACTATGGGCGGGACGTGGGCGGGGAGGTGGCGAGTGCCGCCCACGCCCGCGGCCTGGCCGGCATCACCAGAGTCATCGTGGCGCCCACACACACCAAGGTACTGGTATCCTTATCCTGGTATCCTCACCCGGGGGTTATCCTCTATCCTTACTGGCCTCTTTAGCTGTGACTTTGTTCCCCATTCAGTACTGTGTGACAGTGAATGTGACCCCCCCATCCTCACAGTACTGTGTGACAGTGAATGTGACCCCCCCCATCCTCACAGTACTTTGACAGTGAATATTACCCCCCATCCTCACAGTACTGTGTGACAGTGAATGTGACCCCCCCATCCTCACAGTACTGTGTGACAGTGAATATGACCCCCCCCCCATCCTCACAGTACTGTGTGACAGTGAATGTGACCCCCCCATCCTCACTGTACTGTGTGACAGTGAATATGACCCCCCCATCCTCACAGTACTGTGTGACAGTGAATGTGACCCCCCCATCCTCACTGTACTGTGTGACAGTGAATATGACCCCCCCCCATCCTCACTGTACTGTGACGAAACTGATTTATTCCAATTATGCAATATTGTATATAAATGTTGATAAAGATGTAATAATGGTGGTATTGATGATAATGATTGTGTGGCTGTGCCAGGGTGTGGGGGAACCGGGGGCGCCGCCCCTGGAGGTGGTACTGAGCAGTGCAGCGCAGCAGGGCGGCTGGGTCCTGGTGCAGGTCAGTAACATTAACCTGTATACCTCCCGCCGCCTCTAGACGGTTCATATGGCTCATATCTTGATAATGTTGGATAACCTGTCACCTGCGCCATGGTGCTTCTCTCTCTCACCCTAACCCACCCACCCACCCACCTACCTGCCTACCTACCTACCTGCCTACCTGCCTGCCTGCCTGCCTGCCTGCCTGCCTGCCTGCCTGCCTGCCTGCCTGCCTGCCTACCTACCTACCTACCTACCTACCTACCTACCTACCTACCTACCTACCTACCTACCTACCTACCTACCTACCTACCTTCCTTCCTTACTGACCAAAGCTTTACCTACTGGGATCTTATTTATTGTAGTAATATACCATTGTTTTGCCACACCGGACCTGCAGGGTGCCGAGTCCGCCGCCGTCCTGCCCACCCTGCTGGCCGCCATGACCTACCTGGCCTCCCCGGACGTCAAGGTCAGTAGTGCCATCCTTCATGAGGTCAGTAGTGCCATCCTTCACGAGGTCAGTAGTGCCATCCTTCACAGGTCAGTAGTGCCATCCTTCACGAGGTCAGTAGTGCCATCCTTCACGAGGTCAGTAGTGCCATCCTTCACGAGGTCAGTAGTGCCATCCTTCACGAGGTCAGTAGTGCCATCCCTCACGAGGTCAGTAGTGCCATCCTTCACGAGGTCAGTAGTGCCATCCTTCACGAGGTCAGTAGTGCCATCCTTCACGAGGTCAGTAGTGCCATCCTTCACGAGGTCAGTAGTGCCATCCTTCACGAGGTCAGTAGTGCCATCCTTCACGAGGTCAGTAGTGCCATCCTTCACGAGGTCAGTAGTGCCATCCCTCACGAGGTCAGTAGTGCCATCCTTCACGAGGTCAGTAGTGCCATCCTTCACGAGGTCAGTAGTGCCATCCTTCACGAGGTCAGTAGTGCCATCCCTCACGAGGTCAGTAGTGCCATCCTTCACGAGGTCAGTAGTGCCATCCTTCACGAGGTCAGTAGTGCCATCCTTCACGAGGTCAGTAGTGCCATCCTTCACGAGGTCAGTAGTGCCATCCTTCACGAGGTCAGTAGTGCCATCCTTCACGAGGTCAGTAGTGCCATCCTTCACGAGGTCAGTAGTGCCATCCTTCACGAGGTCAGTAGTGCCATCCTTCACGAGGTCAGTAGTGCCATCCTTCACGAGGTCAGTAGTGCCATCCTTCACGAGGTCAGTAGTGCCATCCTTCACGAGGTCAGTAGTGCCATCCTTCACGAGGTCAGTAGTGTCATCCTTCACGAGGTCAGTAGTGCCATCCTTCACGAGGTCAGTAGTGCCATCCTTCACGAGGTCAGTAGTGCCATCCTTCACGAGGTCAGTAGTGCCATCCTTCACGAGGTCAGTAGTGCCATCCTTCACGAGGTCAGTAGTGCCATCCTCCTCGAGGTCAGTAGTGCCCTCCTCGAGGTCAGTAGTGCCATCCTTCACGAGGTCAGTAGTGCCATCCTTCACGAGGTCAGTAGTGCCATCCTTCACGAGGGGGAGTATAGTGCCATCCCTCAACACCTGTCACACCTTCATAGAGGTTTACATAACTGTTGTGTGTTACACATGTTAACAGTATATATTGGTGTATGTGGTGGGGATGGATTGAAAGATGTATATATATACTGTATATGCATAGATGGAAATAGACAGAAAAATACTCATAGATGTATGGATAAATGGATAGTTAGGCGGATATAGGTGACTACATAAATAGATGCGGTGGCGACTGGCGGAAGAATATAATGGAGGGACTGCGCGTCACTGTAAGCTAAGGTAATGTGTACTCTCACTCCTGCAGGTTCACGAGGACTTCCGGATGGTAGTGACGGTGGGCGTGGGGAAGGAGACGGCGTCGGACCTGACGCTGCTGGCCCGCCCTCTCTACGGCCCGCCGGCGCCCACCCTGCCCGCCACCCTCGCCTCGCTGGCCGCCCTCATCAACGGACACAACTACCGCCACCACTGTCAGCAGACACACCTTTCCTCAGTTCTGTTTACACAACACCCTGCGTACACCACAATCATCACCCTACGTACACCAGAATTATCACCCTACGTACACCAGAATTATCACCCTACGTACACCAGAATTATCACCCTACGTACACCAGAATTATCACCCTACGTACACCAGAATTATCACCCTACGTACACCAGAATTATCACCCTACGTACACCACAGTTATCACCCTACGTACACCACAGTTATCACCCTACGTACATCACCACCAATACCCTCCATACATCACCAACGGCACGCTACGTACATCACCAACGGCACGCTACGTACATCACCAACGGCACGCTACGTACATCACCAACGGCACGCTACGTTCATCACCAACAGCACGCTACGTATATCAACGGGTGTTAACGTGGAAGGGTCGGTAGATTGCAGGGCGGGTGTTACCGTGGAGGGTTGGGTTGAGAAGTGTGATCCCGGACGAGCTTGCATGCGAACCCCTTAACTCCCCCTTCCCCTTCTCTTCCCCTTCTCTTCCTCCCTTTCCAGCCCAGTTGTGAGGGGGCTTGGTGGGCGGCTGCCGGGGGTGTGATGCTCCATGGGTCAGTCCTCTGTCCTTTTGAAGGCATAGGCCGTCCTCACTATTTGTGCTGGAGGCCTTTTCCTCTTCCTTATGTTTCAGTTTTCCTCCCCCCCTTCTCCTTTTTTATTGTTATTTCCCGCTGAATTTTTGCCGTTATTAATTATTCTTTCAGATGTCTTTTGTTTTGACGCCAGGTGTTTGGGGAGGCGCACTCACCAGTAAAACTGTGGTACCTGACGTTATTGAGCGTAGGTATGCTTTTATTGTTAATCCTTGCCTTCGCCGCTGAACCCGATCTCAACGTACTTATAGTTCTTAAGGTGGCGATTGCAGGGTGTATACACACAACGCACCCCTGCAGGGGGCCCCCCGTCTTGTCTGGTGTCCTATCCTCTAATTGTGGCTCCATGGTGGGTATGTTGATTATTTGTGGATGAAATTTTAATTTGTGGATGAAATTTTAATTTGTGGATGAAATTTTTACCTGATTGTTTATATTACGATATCTGTCCCTCTTTTTAACGTGGGGTGAGCAACCAGGCCCTTGAGTTGGACTGTGAAGGAAGGCCAGACTCTGTAGCCCCCGCTATATTGAGCCCAGACAAATATGCTCCTCTCCCACCTCTGTGACAGGGTTGAGCCCCAAGCCTTATTGGTGATCACTTTATCACCTGAAGTGGCTCCTTCTTTCTTTGTAACAACTGCACCTTTTACCCCTCCATTACTCCCCTTCCCCTTGTACTCGGGGGTACTCCGCGCCGTCACCTTCGCACGCTCACGATTCCTTCTGGGTCTAATACATTCCAAACTTTGTTTGGTCCTGCTACATGGACTAAGTATTTTGATCTCAGTCATGTTGATTCAACACGTCCTGATGATTTATTCATCCATAAACACCTAGTTGAGTAGGTGGACACTTTTGTCACTTTTAACCCCCACCCATACTGGTACACCTGTCATTGCAGCCTCTGCTCAGGAAGTGGCTGCCCACTTAACATTGTTACCCTACATTGGGGAGACCCCTTGTTCAGATTTCCAAAAATGTCCAGTTAAATGTCATCATTAGCACAGTTATCCTCCCGCACCATGTTGTGACTGGTGATAGGGAACTGAAAGACTTCTATGAGGATATTAAACATATCCTTGAGGCCCAAGGCCATTCTATCCTACAGACTGATACGTTCACTCGACCCCCCTCCCCCTCGTTTTCGTCGTCCTTAGCCTTTTCACGTCGTGAAGATCACTTTTGATAGGTACCTGTGCTCCAGATGGGGAGCACAGGTTCAGGAGTACATCCCCTTCTCCATGCCTCTGCAATAGGTGCTGGAGATTTTGGCATGGTCCCTTCAAATGCACAAATGAGGTATCTCTCTCTTGACTTTTGTGTGGGCACTTGGTCATTCAAAGACAGAGTGCTCTTCTTCCCAAGCTCACTGCATCAATTGCGGTGACGCCCAACCTACCTTCTCTCATGCATATATGCACTATAAATTTGAGGAAGCCATCCTCAATATGAAATATCGTGACCATATATCATTTACTGAGGCGAGATGCCAAGTATGTCGTCTTCCCTCTTTCTCTGGCATGTCTTCTGTTCGTACGTTGCGGTCCACTTCTTCTCGCCTTCTTCCACTTTCTTAGTTTCGCAACCGTTTCCAGGCCTTGGACCTGGACACCACCACCACCAACTCTCCTGCTTCTTTGTGTTCTGAGCCAGAGGGGTTTCCTCCTGGTTTTCCGTCTGGTGTTTCTTCTTTCTCAGTATTCGTTGTCTCTTGTGCCCTCTTTCCCTTTTCGGCCCAGTCTTTCTTCTCGGCCCTTCCCTCTGTCTTTTAGCACTCCACAACGCCTGTCTGTCCAGGCCATTGTTTATCCTCATCCCAGCCATCTTCACGTTGCCCGTTCCCGTTGTCCTTCTGTTGAAACTGTCGCCCAGTATATTGCTGCAGGTACACCTGTCCCTTTGTCAGAAACGTAAGCCTGGCTCCTTTTCTCCTTCCTCCTCAGCGGGCATCGCGCTCTCCCTCACCTTCTGACTCAGACTCTATCCCTGTATTCCATCCCATTTCTGTGGTTGATTCATATGTCCCAGCTATGGCGGTTCCCTTGGTCCTGATACTCTCTTGGATGCTGCCCTTGTTGAGGTCTGCTCCCATGTTTGTTTCCCCCTTCCCCTGATTCCCTTGACCGCCCTTCTCCGATGCCTCCTCCCGCTCCGGACTGTCCATCTCTGGTCCATCCTACTCTTCCCTTGACTCCATCGTTCTTACTAGCTTTACCTATGCCCAGTATTCCCGGTTTCACTGATCTTGATTCTACTTATCATACTGTGTTCTTCTTTGCCCTTGTTTCTCTCGTGTTCTCTGTTTCTGTTCTCTCTATTCTTGACACTGTCTATTATTCAATGGAATATTCGTGGATTATATGCCAACTTCCACGAACTCCAACTTCTGATACAGTTTTCACCGCTTTGTGTCTGTCTCCAGGACCCGATGCTTGGCTCGCGTCCTGGTCACTTCCGTGGTTATTCCTTTCTATTGCCCCCTCCAGCTTTTGCTGGGGCCCATAACTCTTCTGCTCTCTAGATTCATACTGATATTCCCTTCGTCCCCCTACTTTTTCAGTCGCACATTGTGTTCTGTGGCCAGTATCTTTGTGAGTAAATAGTATACAGACTGTTCCATTCATCTCCTCCCTAATGTCCCGCTTTCTTTTCCTGCTGTTAAACACCTGTTGGGCTTCGTACCAGAGCCTGTGCTCATTTTGGGTGATATTAACTGTCGACATACCCTCTGGGGTGATGTTCTGACAAACACCCGGGGCTGCCTTCTTGAACCATTTATCCTCTCCTTCTCTGGCTCTTCTGAATTCTGGTGAACCCACTCATGTTGACCCATACCCTCTCCTGTCTTGATCTTTCTCTCTGCTCGTCCTATATTTTTTTCGATTTCACGTATAGGGTTCTTGATGACCTCTATAACAGTGACCATTTCCTCATCCTTGTCATCTTTTTCTCTTTTTTCACTCTCCCCTCTTCTTCCCCAGGTGGCAGTTTGCCAAGGCTGACTGAAATCTAATCAGCCTACATGCTACTATTTCCGACCTCTCCGATCTGCTTCTTGGTGCCTTCGTTTTGATAATTACTTGCCTATTTCCATTTTCAAGAACGACAGTTTTTGGCCTTGTTAACACAAAAAGCTACTTTCTTTGTAAGAGGACAGGTTGGTGCTTGACGGACACCGCCTTGACCACTACCCGAGAGAATGTGAACATCTAAAAGACATTAGAAATGGGTCTAGAATTGTAAGAAATGGATTTTATACAAATTTAAAAAACAAAAAATGCGTGCAACCGGTACTGATGATAACAATAACACCTCAATTGTTCACTGCCTTGTACCAGTCATGAGTTAACTGCTTGTATTAAGTGCCAAGAAGGTTTGAAGGGAGTTGTTGCATTTTGAAATAACCCTGTCCTAATCCATCTTAGGATAACCCTAAAGGTTAGTAGTAGTTATTGTAAGAGAATATGTTGGTCGCGTTGTGTTGGGAACAGAAGAGGCGTTGGGTTAAAGGATAGCATCGTGGAACCTTGAACAAAAGGCCCGACTCCGAAAGCTAGTTTACTTGCTATCAATAAACTAGAGTACTACTTGTAAAGTAGTATACTACATGGAAAATAGTGTTATGTGCTAATCCCATAAAACATACCACGAAATCCCATGTAACGTGTCTGGTTGGTTTCGCTTAACAGACTAAATGTAGCGATACATATACGGCATGTACATACACACACACACACATGAATACACACTCATGCATACACACTCATGCATACACACACACATGCATATACACACACATGCATACACACACACATGCATACACACACATGCATATACACACACATGCATACACACACATGCATACACACACACATGCATATACACACACACATGCATACACACACACATGCATACACACACACACAGAATGAAATACAATAATTGACATGCAAATGAGTTAAAACTTAATGTTAAGGAGAACTGTGTGCTTGACAGATCTCGGGTCATCATGGAGACGGGCTGTATGGCAGGTGGCGGCCGCTCACACCATCTGTGCCGTCACTCGTTACTGGCATGGTCACCCCTCCCCCGTGCCCACACCATGCCCCCCTACCCTGACGCCCAGGACTCAGGTGGCAGTAACGCGTCCCTCTTCCTCCACCCCGACTCCCCCGCCCACAGGAGGCAAGCAAGAAGTGGAAGTGCTGGGCTGGCTGGGCCTTGACGGACATCTCAACTTGGAGGAGGTGACGGTTACTTGGGCCTGTCTCACCAAGCTTTCCCTGGAGCGATCGCTCGATGATGAAACCGTCGTTCAGTTCTTAGGTGAGAGGTGTGTGTGTGTGTGTTGTGTACTCACCTAGTTGTACTCACCAAGTTGAGATTCGGCTCTATGGTCCCACCTCTCAACTGTCGATCAACTGGTGTACAGGCTCTTGAACCTACTGGGCTCTATCATATCTACACGTAAAACTGTGTATGGAGTCAGCCTCCACCACATCACTGTCTAATGCATTCCATTTATTTACTACTCTGACACTATAAAAATGCTTGTATGTTATGTGTTGTGTGAGAGAGCGGGGAGCTTGTGCGTGAATGTGAGTCAAATTCAAATTCCTTTATATACATAACTAGTTGATATAGAATGCTGCATCCTGTAACTGGTGCACGAAGAACGACCACGTGGTATAAAATACGCAATATATTACCCAATATATATTGTGATGTATTCCATCCCTATCACACAATATATATAGTGTGATAATGACTGTGGGATAAATTCCAGGGACAGATATAATGAGGACTGTAAATTAATAAATACTTCTTTAAAATAAGCTTGCAAAGTAAAATGATAAAAATCCTAAGTTGGGTTGTAAATCCAGCCAATCCTCTTGTCCTAGGAAGAAATGAGGGCTGTATACTTCAGTTACAGGCTAAACAAGGTTATTGATTGAAGAACTACAATGTACCTGTTGGCGTTTTAACACATCAGCATTGTAGTTTACAATTGATTAAATAATAAAACACAGTACAATGACTGTAAATACTGGTTCTGTTCTAGCATCAAAAGATCTGAACACTGTACACAGTCTAGCTTTTAAGAATATTGCAGCCAATAAATGAGATTAATTATACTAGTAAATATAACAATAACTAGTTATATGATTCAAGCAAGATATTTATGCAAATATGCAAGCAAATATCAATACTTGATAACTATGATACCAATTGATAACTTGATGATTTATACAGATTAGTTATATATACATATATTCAGATTCAATTGTAAAGATTTAGATGCTTGCTTTATTGTGGGGATTTTCCCCTCTTACCTTACCTTACCTTGAGGTGCTTCCGGAGCTTAGCGTCCCCGCGGCCCGGTCGTCGACCAGGCCTCCTGGTTGCCGGACTGATCAACCAGGCTGTTGGACGCGGCTGCTTGCAGCCTGACGTATGAGTCACAGCCTGGTTGATCAGGTATCCTTTGGAGGTGCTTATCCGGTTCTCTCTTGAACACTGTGAGGGGATTGTCAGTTATGTCCCTAATGTGTAGAGGAAGCGTATTGAACAGTCTCGGGCCTCTGATGTTTGATAGAGTTCTCTCTCAGAGTACCTGTTGCACCTCTGCTTTTCAACGGGGGTATTCTGCACATCCTGCCTTGTCTTCTGGTCTCATGTGCCGTCACTCGTTACTGGCATGGTCACCCCTTCCCCGTGCCCACACCATGCCACACCGTGAAATTATATATTTCCATATATAATGACAAACTTATTGGATAGAATAAGGTTATTAAGCATGCAAAATTGGTCAATTTTAACACACTACAAAAACTTAAAAAACTTATTTCTGAGAGCCGGTGCCGATCTGACCATTGCCAGATTTAAGATCTCTTGAGGAGATAAGGCACAGTATTTTGATAACAGCATTGCTGCAGTGATTGGATTGATTGGATTGGAACTCCCTGAGTATCTTAGGGAGTTATCACTGGGGATTAAGATGAGTTTGTGCAGTTTTAGTTTTGATAACCCCTCCCTTTCTAGCCCGTTGTCGTCGTGAGGGGGCTTGGTGGGTGGCTGCCGGGGTGTGGTGCTCCGTGGGACATTCCTCTGTCCTTTTAAAGCCGTAAGCTCCTGCGGCCGTCTTCACTAATTTTGCTGGAAACTATTTCCTCTTCCTTATTTTTCATTTTCCTGCCATTTATCTCGCACAAAATGCGTACAAATGCCACCCACCAGTAACTGAAGTAAGTAAGCCAACTACAAATGGACTGTCGCTCCAAAATGAAAATGTTGGGATGCCATTGATCTCCCCCCCCCCTCTTCTCCTTTCTAATTGTCATTTCCCACCGACTCGTTGCTGAAACCAATCTCGACAAACTGGATGTTCTTAAAGTGGCGATTGCGAGGTGTATACTCACGATGCGCCCCTGGGGGGGCCCATCTTGTCGCGTGTCCAATCCTCTAATTGTGGCTCCACGGTGGGCATGGGGGCTTATCCGTGAATGAAATTATTACCTACTCATTTCTAAGCTGCTGAATGATTCTCCTATAACTTCCCAGGCTTGTGGGGTGTGCGACCAAGCCCCAGATTCATCTGTGTTGGAAGACTGGGCTCTGTAGCCCCTGCTACATTGGGCCCAGACCATGCTACTCCTTTGACCCTCCCGACTATGCCCTACTGCTCCCCCTCCCTCCTCTGTGGTAGGGTTGAGCCCCAAGTTCTCAGTGGTAACCACCTCATCACCTGGAGTGGCTACTTCTCTCAGTGTGACATCTATGCTTTTTACCCCCCCCTCCCCCCTTTCTCATCACTGTGGATGCTCGGCGACATCCCCTCCCCCCTGCCCACCCACACACAGACACACTCGCATGATTCCTTCCAGTGCTAATATGTTCCACACCTTGTTTGGTTTTGCGTCATGGACTAAATACTTTGAACTCGACCATCTGGATTCTACACGTCCTGACGATTTCTTCCTCCATAAACATTGATTGATTCGGTGGATGCCTCTGTTACTTTTAACCCCCACCCGTTTTGGTACAAGTGAAGTTGTTGCTGCTCCTCAGGATGCAGCTGTTCGCTTAGCCGCATTGTCCAGCATTAGGGTGATCCCTGTTAGGGTCTCCAAAAATGCCCGGTTAAATGCCAGTATTGGCACTTATTCTCCCGCACCATGTTGCAACTGTTATTAGGGACCTGAAAGACTGCCACGAGGATATTAAACATATCTATGAAGCCCAAGGGCATTCTGTCCTCCAGATTGATACGTTCACCCGACCCCTCTGTGATCGTCGACGTCAGCCTCTTCGAGTTGTGAAGATCACTTTTGATAGTAGGACCCTTCCACCTTCTGTAATTCTTGCTGGTGTCAGATGTTTTGTTCAGGAGTACATTCCCTCTCCTAGAGTTTGCAGTAAGTGCTGGAAATTTGGGCATGGTGCCCTCATATACACAAGTGCAGTGTGTGTGTGCCCCATGTGTGGGGATTCGAGCCACTCTTAAGACAAAGTGCTCTTCTTCCCACTGCTCACTGCCTCAATTGCGATGACGCCCACCCTACCTTCTCCCACGTGTGTGTACACTACAAATTTGAGGAAGTCATCCTCACTTTGAAGCACCACAATTTTGTCTCTTTCTGTGGCAAGACACTAAGTCCGTCTCACCTCTTTCGCTAACATATCTTATGCTCGTGTGTTGCGTTCCACCTCTCTTTGCCCTTCCTTCTTTCTCAGTCTCTCAACTATTTCCAGGCCTTGGAACCGGACATACCACTGCCTCCTTTCCTGTTCCTTTGTTTTGAACCAAGGGGTCTTCCTCCTTGTTCTCCATCTGGTGTTTCCCTCCTTCCTTCCCAGTCTGCCATGTCTCCTGTGTCGTCTTCCCCGTCTCCCACCGATCCTTCTTCCCAGCCCTCCCCTTTCTCTTGGCCCTCCACGCCGCCTGTCTGTCCAGGCTGATGTCCATCATCCTTCCAGCAATCTACATGTTGATCGCTCCCGTTCTCCTTCTCCTGTTGAGACTATGGAGACTGTTGCCCAGTATGTTGCTGCTGCCACACATGTCTCTTAAGTCAGGAACGTAATCCTGGCTCCTCTCCTCCTTTCCCCTTGGCAGGTAAGAAGGTAGCTCAGTCGATTAAGGCAGTGTCTGGGATGCTCCCGAACGCAGGTTCGAATCCTCATCACGGCCCTTGTGGATTTGTTCATTTGATGCATCACGTTAGTGTGATCTCTGTGTAATGATGATGTAAGGGCGAAAAGGGAGAATGGCCTATTGACATAGCTCGGGTGCAGGGGGGGGGGGGGTTGTGTAAAAGCCTGGTTTGTGCCTCGGAGAGACTACGGGATCCAGTAAGTTCAGTAGAACTTCGGTTTCAACCCTTTTACCCTGTCGTAACTCAGTCGATTGAGGCAGTGTCTGGGATGCTCCCGGACGCAGGTTCAAATCCTCGTCACGGCCCTTGTGGATTTGTTCAAGGCATCGCTTTCTTCCCCCCCCCCCCACCTGACTCCGATTCTATCCCTGCATCCCCTCACATTTCGGTGGTCGAGCCCCCTGTCCCAGCTATGGAGGTTCCTTTAGCCCACGAGTGTCTCTCTCTCTGTTGCTGCCCCTGCCGAGGTGTGCTCCCCCCCCCCCCAATTTCCTTGACCTCGATCTCCTTTACCTCCTCCAGCTCCGGACCCTGTCCATCCGCTTCTGGTCTGTCCTCCCACTCCTTTGACTTCATTGCTAAATTTATCCATGCCCCCTAACCCTAATGTCACTGATCCTGACCTTATTTAGTATACTGTGTTCTTCTTTGTCCTTGTCGTTTCATTGTTCTCTGTTGTTGTTCTCTCTCTTTTTGACAATGTCTATTCAATGGAATATTCGAGGATTTTATGCCAACTTCCATGAACTCCAACTTCTGATTACATAATTTTCACCACTTTGTGTTTGTCTCCAGGAGCTGATGCTTGGTGCTCGTCCTGGTCACTTTCATGGTTAATCCTTTCTCTTCTCCCCTTCCCCCAGCTTTTGCTGGGCCCATAACTCTACTGCTTTCTTAATTTGTACTGATGTTCCCTTCGTCCTCCTACTTTTTCTGTCGCCTATCCAATGTTCCGTTGCCCGAATCTTTGTGAGCAAATGGTATACAGTCTGTTCCATTTATCTTGCCCCAAATGTCCCACTGTCTTTTCCTGATCTTAAGCACCTGTTGGACTCCTTAGCAGATCCGGTGCTCCTGTTGGGTTATTTCAACTGTCAGCATACCCTTTGGGGTGATGCTCTGATAAACACCCGGGGCCCGCCTTCTTGAACCGTTTGTCCTCTCTTCTTCCTTGTCTCTTCTGATTTCTGGTGATCCCACTCAAGTGGACTCCCTCTCCTGTCTTGATCTTTCTGCGTGTCTTCTCTTGACTTAGATTTCACATTGCGGGTTCTTGATGACCTCCATAAGTGAACATTTTCCCATCCTTGTCACCTTTTTCACCCTTCCCTTTTCTTCTCAAGGTGGCAGTTTTCCAAAGCTCACTGGAATCTGTTCACCCTCTGTGCTACTTTTTAAGACCTCTCCACTCTGCCTCTCTCTTTTGCCCTCCTCCTCTTTCATGACATCTTCTTTGACGCTGCCCTCCTCTCTCTTCCTCGCTCTACCTCTTGGGGCACGCGGAAGTGCGTTCCCTGGTGGAATGTGGACTGTACTCGGGCTGTCCTCTGTAAGCTTGCAGCCTGGAAGAAACACCGAAGCTTACAGACGGCCGATTAATTTATTTTCTTTTGGAAGGTGAGTGCGGTGGCCCGTAGGACCATCCGTACAGCTAAACATGAGAGATGGAAATCTTATGTCTCCACCATTACATCCGATACTACTCTGCTGCAGATCTGGAATATAATCCACAAGATAGCGAGTAAGTTTGTTGCAGATGTCTCGCCAGTCTTTCACCTCCGTGATAATATTGTGGCGGATCCAATGATGGTCATGACCCAACTGGGTTCCCACTTTTTGACTGTTAGCTCCGCTTCTCCTCTTCCTCAATCCTTCCTTCTTCATAAGCCCGTTCTTGAATCTCATCCCTTAAATTTCCGCGCTCATCTCCGACTTCCCTGTAACGATCCCTTCTCTCTCTCTCTCCAAACTTCAGTCTGCTCTGACCCTCTGCAGTTCTGCATCAGCGGGTTCAGATGACATTCATTATGAGATACTTCACCATCTCCCTCGATGCGTATCTCAGTATCTGTATAACCGTATTTGGAAGTCGTCGTCAGTCTCTGAGGACTGGCTCGATGCGGTTGCTCTCTCTATTGGGAAACCGGGGTTTCTAGGGACATCCCCTAAGGACTTCTGCCATTGCCCTCCTGAGTTGCGTCTGCAAATTCTTTGAACATATGTTCAATGTCAAGTGCGATTGTACTGACTTTCAGGACGCACTTGTGTTTTGCTTCCCAGACCGTCCCTCGCGGTCATTTGTCCCTCGATAGAATTCTTGGTGAATCAGATGCTTTTGATATCGTACGCCATATGCGTTTCTGTTCTCATATTGGCATCCTCAGTAATATTTAGCGCCCTGTGATTATCCCGCATATTTGATGGTGCTACATAGCCTTCCCACCTTGGTGCCTTCTTTTGATAATTACTTAGTAAGTCTTGATAAGTCTCAAGGACCATCACACGTGTAGAGTCACGTGTGATGGTGTGATGGTAAAGTAAACCATGGGATTCTGAGCCTCGGGACGCTAGTGGGTGCTTGCTCTCCCGGGCAGCTGCCTCACGTCTCCCACAGTCAGGGTGGGCAACAATGAATATTGATTATTTCTCGTTAGACAATTAATTTTAGGTAAAGTGTGATTGTATGATAAATATATATATATATATATATATATATATATATATATATATATATATATATATATATATATATATGATTTAATGAGTATAGGTAGTACTTATAGTACAAATTGATTTTCTGGGGGGAGCCCCGTCGGCTCCCCGGAGCTATCCCAGGCTGATATGCTAATGTCAGACTTTGGCATCAGTCATGTGTATGGAGTTCTTAGGCCTACCGGGGACCACGGCCAGAACCGGGCCCCCTCAGAGAGGCAAGGGGAGCAATGGCCTATAGAAGCCCCCGTGTAGTTGGAAGCATTCTATGTCTGCCATCGACCGGAACAGGCACCCAGAAAGGTAAGCGCCCCAAAACAAACCCCTATTCTGGTTAAAATTGCTACCTAATACCGAACTAGTGGATAGAACTCCCCAACCGAAAACAAGCAAATTAGTGTAACGTCACACACTGCCGCGCCGCTGTCTGCGCAGCTCCCCCCTCCCCGGGAGGGGGAAGGGGGAGCCCCAGACCCCCCGCGCCGGCTACCCACACCTCAGTTCTTGAGGCTGATGCTATAGGCGATGGTCGTGTGCTCTGGCTCCGGTGTCGCTACTGCACTGTGCTTTGAGTGTGGTGTTAGTTTTGGGGGTGCATCATGTTTTGTGTCCGGTTGCGGCGCTTCGCCGTTATTTGCGCGCCACAGCTTCTGTGTCCGGGGACGCGCTGTGGGTTGATCCGGTTTCCCTTCTTCCCTGTTCGCGGGTTCGGGTCTCTCAGGTCGTCCGCAGGGTTATTAGGTCTAGCCAGCCTGCGGTCTATCCCCGTGCCCATGACGTTCGTAAGTTCGCGGCTCTTGCTGCCGTCTTTGGGAATATGTCTTGGTCTGATATTCGGGCGCGGGGATTTTGGCGGTCGAACAGGGTCCTGGCTGCTCGTTACCTTGTGAATGTCCCTGGCCCTCGTCGGGCCTGTGTTGCTTTGGGTCGGCGGTTGCAGCCAGTTGTCTCGGCTTCGAGTTGAGGGGTGAGCGACGACCGCCTCCCGGGTAAGTCCCTCTTTTTCTGTCTGTGGGTAGTTAGCTCCGGGGAGCCGACGGGGCTCCCCCCAGAAAACCAGCGTTGAATGTAATGAAACGCCATTTTCTGGGTGAGTCCCGGAGGCTCCCCGGCATCCCTCCCTCCCTCCGGTCGGCGTTTTTTCGCGTTTTTGACATCCAGCCTCAAGAACTGAGGTGTGGGTAGCCGGCGCGGGGGGTCTGGGGCTCCCCCTTCCCCCTCCCGGGGAGGGGGGAGCTGCGCAGACAGCGGCGCGGCAGTGTGTGACGTTACACTAATTTGCTTGTTTTCGGTTGGGGAGTTCTATCCACTAGTTCGGTATTAGGTAGCAATTTTAACCAGAATAGGGGTTTGTTTTGGGGCGCTTACCTTTCTGGGTGCCTGTTCCGGTCGATGGCAGACATAGAATGCTTCCAACTACACGGGGGCTTCTATAGGCCATTGCTCCCCTTGCCTCTCTGAGGGGGCCCGGTTCTGGCCGTGGTCCCCGGTAGGCCTAAGAACTCCATACACATGACTGATGCCAAAGTCTGACATTAGCATATCAGCCTGGGATAGCTCCGGGGAGCCTCCGGGACTCACCCAGAAAATGGCGTTTCATTACATTCAACGCTGTTTTTTTATCGATTTGACATAACCAACTCCAGAAGTCAAATAATGTTCCAATTGTATTTCAAAGAAGACAGCTTCTTGTAGAACCTTCTAGAGTGACGAAGATCCATGGGCGAAGTCACGTAGGAATCCATAGGCCTAATGGCAGACGTGACCCTTATGGTGGTGTCATGGATGTAGAATCCAGATGTATGATTCGATATGATGTATGATACAGGATAATGATTCTGATAGGATTATGATGTACTTCATTTCTTAGATTATAATATTGATATAGTGGGTGGAAATTTTCCACAGTGATGCGACCCAAGACTAGGTGGTATTGCGCAGTGACGCCATGTAGCGTATTCTCTGCCATCCACCACCAAGCTCAGTGGAGTCTCCACACCCACTACAACTATAGACCCCCCACCCCCCCACACACACACAGTTCACAGTTAACCTGTCAGACTTGCAATAGGCCGAGTTTAGAGTTACTTTCCCTCTTGGGTTAGTGAGCAACACAGTAGAGATGTGTTAAGGTAGCGTGTGAGGTGTGATGAGGGACACGTCATCACGCTTCACGTTATCCACCAGTATAATGTGAAGTGTGGTGATGTAGTGACATGAGCCTCCCCGACCCTACGCTCATGTCATCATATTTGCTCATTACACTGATATTTAAACATAAATCTATTTGCATTATTTTACTATTTGTTAGTAAATCGTTTATTTATAATATATATAAATATATAAATATATATATATATATATATATATATATATATATATATATATATATATATATATATATATATATATATATATATATATATATGTCGTACCTAGTAGCCAGAACGCACTTCTCAGCCTACTATGCAAGGCCCGATTTGCCTAATAAGCCAAGTTTTCCTGAATTAATATATTTTCTCTAATTTTTTTCTTATGAAGTGATAAAGCTACCCATTTCATTATGTATGAGGTCAATTTTTTTTTATTGGAGATAAAATTAACGTAGATATATGTCCGAACCTAACCATATATCGGTTAGGTTCGTTTTTAGGTTAGTTTTTAGGTTAGTTTTTCGGTTAGGTTAGGTAACCGAAAAACTTAGGTTAGGTAACCGAAAAACTTAGGTTAGGTTAAGTAGTCGAAAAACAATTAATTCTTGAAAACTTGGCTTATTGGGCAAATCGGGCCTTGCATAGTAGGCTGAGAAGTGCGTTCTGGCTACTAGGTACGACATACATATATATATATATATATATATATATATATATATATATATATATATATATATATATAATTAAGATTTATCTAGATTTGTGGAAATCATTTTATCTTAGAATCTTGGAGCTACCAGTAGTTTGGTGTTCAAGTCTTACTATTGTCACAAGTCATGTATAAAGGAATATACTGTTATTCAGTTAATACTCAATTTATGCACAGTCGACCACCTGTCAATTGTGCAGCGTGATGTTGACGAGGTAAGATCTATGAAATGTATATGAGCGGTTGTTACCCGACAGAACTGGTGTACGGGCGGCGGGCGTGGTGGGAGGAGTGTGTGCGCACACTGCCGGGCGAGGTGGGCCTGGTGTCCAGGGAGGCGGCTCTCACCATAGTCTCCGCGCACCTCACCACCTCTCTCCCACACCTACATAACCTTACGCTGGTGAGCCGCCACCATTCTTGTATCACAAACATTGACCTTGTCTTCACGTATGAACACTATTTTTTTGTTTGTATTCTGAATTAATTCGTGCTTTAACGTAGGAGTAAATATGGTTATCTTTGCCTTTGGTGTGCAGGACGTTGAGTACCGGGCCTTCCAGGAGGACCTCGGTGCCATCGCTAGTGACATCTTTCCTCCTCCACCACCCACTGCAGACGAGTGAGCCTCACGCCCCTTCAACCTACCTAGATGTGAATCTGCAATATGTTTCACCTCCACCTGGTTATACATCGCCCAGTTTTCGCTAGTCGTCTAGATGACAGGACCCACACTTGTGACATTCTCCTTATCCTACTCATCCTCAGGCTCCCAGCGGTATTATTTGTTGTTGCCGCCAGAGGCTCCTAGTTTATTGTTCACCCCATACTCATCCTGTGACCGATAGCGCAAACAGGATTTCACAGGGCACACAAGGTCTTTATCGGACCTAAATTCAGATTATTAAATTAACAATTCCAGCTATCCCGTCAACTCAAATATTCACAATAACTTAGTATGTCACATATGCACTTATTAATAAGCCAAATATTGAGTATAAGAAAGTGCGAGAACGGGTTGCAGCCGCACACCTTACTGGTGCCGGGTCATCTCTCCCTTACCTGGTTGAGCTTGTCCCCCGTGCTCGCGCCACCCAAGATGGCTGGTCATGCCTCACTTCCTTATCCTTCACCACGATGACTTCACCCAATATAGACGAGCCGCAGCTATTATTCTTCCTCTGACTTAAGAATAAAACGAGATTTTTTAGTTGATTTGACTTGAAAATTGTGTTGGTGAGTGAGTGTTTATTCCATACTGACTCGTTCAGCAGCTTGAATGACTGGTGTACATTTAATGTACAAATAAGTAATATTGAAACTTGTGTTTAAAGAAAAGTTTCACATCACATGTGACATACGAAATTGTTTGCTTTCACCTTGGTGGTTACTAATTTATGAGTATAGATGATCAGTAGGTTGATGCAGTGTGCTGCATCAGTCCATGAACTGGTCACCGTCTAGAGTGCCTCACACCGCTGTTTACAAGCAACATGGTTTCAAGTTTTTATTGTTGCCGCTGGAGGCGCCTAGTTTATTGTTCACCCCATCTTTTCCTGTGAGAGGTAGCGCAAAAAAGTATTTCAGAGGGCACAAAAGGTCTTTATCAGACCAACAGAAATTATTACATTAGCAATTTCATCTATCCTTCACACCTTATAATTATAATGTCAGGGGCCTGACAGCTGAGTAGACAGCGCTTCGGATTCGTAGTCCTGAGGTTCTGGGGTCGATCCCCAGTGGAGGGGGAAACAAATGGGCATAGTTTCTCTCACCCTGATGCACCTGTTCACCTAGCAGTAAATAGGTATCTAGGAGTTAGACAGCTTCTATGGGCTGCTTCGGCTGCTTCCTGGGGATGTGTAATAAAAAGGAGGCCTGTTCGAGGACCGGGCCGCGGGGACGCTATGCCCCGAAACCATCTCATGATGATCTCAAGGTAAAGAATGTTCCATTTCAATAGCTATGTATTTACAGATAATCATTATACATTAATTGTAGGTCTTGATCGCTAATACATAATTGAGCTATGGAGATATTGCAGTCATAGGGGAGCTACTGTTTGTTATTGTTAGTCTTCACAATACACTACTTGCTTCTGAATCTAGCAACATGGGGTTCCAAAGGTCCTGGAATACTTAACTGCATTTTTTGTCAGCAATTTGTAAATTCATTTCATCACCAAATGCTTTATAAAGTGAAAGTCTGGCCTATCAGCATATATCAAATGTTGTACAAAATGTCATTGATGTTTTATGGAACACCTGGTAAGTTATGAGGCACAATATTTGTTTAATGGTTGAAAAGGATTATTAGGGCTTGTTTTAAGTGGTGGGTGAAGGTAGCAACAGAGCCGAGCACAACGGGCAGTCTGCGACGACCCCTCGCCACACACCAGCAGTGATGTAACTATAACCTCAGCTGGTAAACGCATCTTAATCACCTTCAGTGGTTAAGTGCTTAATAACACACTAGTTTCTAAAGCAGCTATCTTACTCTTATATAATATATATATATATATAATATATATATATATATATATATATATATATATATATATGTCGTACCTAGTAGCCAGAACGCACTTCTCAGCCTACTATGCAAGGCCCGATTTGCCTAATAAGCCAAGTTTTCCTGAATTAATATATTTTCTCTAATTTTTTTATTATGAAATGATAAAGCTACCAATTTCATTATGTATGAGGTCAATTTTTTTTTATTGGAGTTAAAATTAACGTAGATATATGACCGAACCTAACCAACCCTACCTAACCTAACCTAACCTATCTTTATAGGTTAGGTTAGGTAGCCGAAAAAGTTAGGTTAGGTTAGGTTAGGTAGGTTAGGTAGACGAAAAACAATTAATTCATGAAAACTTGGCTTATTAGGCAAATCGGGCCTTGCATAGTAGGCTGAGAAGTGCGTTCTGGCTACTAGGTACGACATATATATATATATATAATATATATATATATATATATATATATATATATATATATATATATATATAAAACTTTTTAGACACTCATCCCACCAGGGGACTCGAACACTGGCCAACAAGGTGGCAGTTGCATGCTGTATCCACTACACCATACTTCAAAGCCATGGCGATGAGATAGTGTGGGACAACGGATGCTCTTTCATCGAGCCCTGTTATATGGGAAAACAACGGATGAAAGAGCATCTGTTGTCCCACACTATCATCGCCATGGCTTTGAAGTATGGTGTAGTGGATACAGCATGCAACTGCCACCTTGTTGGCCAGTGTTCGAGTCCCCTGGTGGGATGAGTGTCTAAAAAGTTATAAACTTCAGCTACTGGAATAGGGTAGTCTGTGCATTATATATATATATATATATATATATATGTATATATATATATATGTATATATATATATATATGTATATATATATGTATACAGGATGTGTGGAAACTGTTCAGAATTGCATTTCACCTTTATAACGCATATTAAGGACATTGTAAAAAAAAGACACATCAAACACTCACTAACACACTCTCACTTATGGTCTCCCCCTCACACCACCACGACACTAGAGCTTCCTCTCCATACCCTTAACGTCCTCCTGGGATGACTGACGGTCCTAACATCAATAAATCCCCTTGTGGGAACCGACCTGTGAGATTTATATTTATTTAATTTATATGAATTTATATTTATGTTAATTTATATACTTCGATAGCAATTTGTATAATGTTAAGTGGACTGTATTTCTGCAATAATCTCATAATCTCACAAATCGATCCTCTACACATTAGGGGGGGTTATTAAATTAATATATATGCAGCCAATCAAACTACAGAATTAACTACATACATTGAAGAGGTTCCTTATCTTATAGTACAGCAGGCTAGTCCACCAGGTATAACTAGGGTGTAGACACCAAATTATCCTCTTTGAGGTAGCTTCCATCACCCAGTAACTGATGCACAAAGCATATGCTTCCTCGTCTTGACCTGTCAAAAGGGCGCTAGGTGTAAAGCCAGATACCTATATATGACAAGCTATATCAGAGAAAATACTGTACATGGAACATTGAAGACCTGGCTTAATTACCTTTAGTTTGAGGCTATGTCGTGCTCTAACTGGATCACCCTATATAATGACATTAATGGCCATAAATGAAAGATACATGGGTTTCGGAAAGAACACTTAACTTGAATTTGTTGACAGCGTGTGATAATGGTACACCACTGGTTTCCATAACACTTCGTCCAAGTAAAATTAACAGGAGCCGTATTTGCTCCCGTGTGCCTCTGGTCTAGTATCAACGATGGCAATGTCTAACACTCCATACTACTGACGCCTGGCCGACATTGTCCAGATATGATAGGAGCCAAATTTGCTCCACACGTCTCGGAGGTGACACAACAATGGCTCCCCTCCTTCCTCACTGACGCCTGGCTTACATTGTCCAGATTTCAGAAAGTGATAGAAGGGTCACATTTACTCTACTTTAATATTGATAATTAAGTTAATTTATATAAGATGTTTTTATGATGGTAAAGTCCAAAGACTAATGTATTTAAGAATAATTCCCACCATAATAGGTGGTGAATTATAATAGTATGTGGTGATGATATCCCGTTTTCTTTAAACGGTAATTCCACTACAAGTTACGTTTTCTATGGGTAACTTGTTTATACAACACAGCTATTATCTGTATGATATATTAAATGGTGTCGGATTTTCCGACACCCCTTGTGATCCCTCATCAGCGAGACGTGACACTGACATATCACTGTACCTGTTTGTCTAGAACTAAAACGCAGGTTTGGTAGTTTCCTCAAAAACCTGATTTCAAACCCATAGCTTGAAGCATGATTTTTGTAGCAAACCGTCAAATACTCTTGACTTAGTTATTACACTTCGTAGGAAACCATAGCTATCAGAAACTAAATAATAAGATCTAACTCAGTTTCAAGTGACGGCACTGTTTCATAAGCTACTATATATATCAAGTGATTTAATGGAGTTAAAAAAAACATTATTTTAGCGCACAGTATAATGGTAGAAATTATAAAACTGGAAAGTTTGTAGGCTCTGAGAAAGGTGAGGAGTATAGCTACCTCACTACACAGGTAATTATTGACTCATACCTAACGGAGGTTCAGTTGGCATAGTGATTCATTTGTGTGTGTGGGGGGAGGGGGCTTGCATACTTTCTCCTGTCATACTGGCATGCACACGTTGTCTTGTCATACTGGCATGCACACGTTGTCTTGTCATACTGGCATGCACACGTTGTCTTGTCATACTGGCATGCACACGTTGTCTTGTCATACTGGCATGCACACGTTGTCTTGTCATACTGGCATGCACACGTTGTCTTGTCATACTGGCATGCACATGGTGTCTTGTCATACTGGCATGCACACGTTGTCTTGTCATACTGGCATGCACACGTTGTCTTGTCATACTGGCATGCACACGTTGTCTTGTCATACTGGCATGCACATGGTGTCTTGTCATACTGGCATGCACATGGTGTCTTGTCATACTGGCATGCACATGGTGTCTTGTCATACTGGCATGCACATGTTGTCTTGTCATACTGGCATGCACATGGTGTCTTGTCATACTGGCATGCACATGGTGTCTTGTCATACTGGCATGCACACGTTGTCTTGTCATACTGGCATGCACACGTTGTCTTGTCATACTGGCATGCACACGTTGTCTTGTCATACTGGCGTGCACACGTTGTCTTGTCATACTGGCATGCACACGTTGTCTTGTCATACTGGCGTGCACATGTTGTCTTGTCATACTGGCATGCACATGGTGTCTTGTCATACTGGCATGCACATGGTGTCTTGTCATACTGGCGTGCACATGGTGTCTTGTCATACTGGCATGCACATGTTGTCTTGTCATACTGGCGTGCACATGTTGTCTTGTCATACTGGCGTGCACATGTTGTCTTGTCATACTGGCATGCACATGGTGTCTTGTCATACTGGCGTGCACATGGTGTCTTGTCATACTGGCGTGCACACGTTGTCTTGTCATACTGGCGTGCACATGTTGTCTTGTCATACTGGCGTGCACACGTTGTCTTGTCATACTGGCGTGCACATGGTGTCTTGTCATACTGGCATGCACATGGTGTCTTGTCATACTGGCATGCACATGTTGTCTTGTCATACTGGCATGCACATGGTGTCTTGTCATACTGGCGTGCACATGTTGTCTTGTCATACTGGCGTGCACACGTTGTCTTGTCATACTGGCGTGCACACGTTGTCTTGTCATACTGGCGTGCACATGGTGTCTTGTCATACTGGCATGCACATGTTGTCTTGTCATACTGGCGTGCACATGGTGTCTTGTCATACTGGCGTGCACATGGTGTCTTGTCATACTGGCATGCACACGTTGTCTTGTCATACTGGCGTGCACATGGTGTCTTGTCATACTGGCGTGCACATGTTGTCTTGTCATACTGGCGTGCACACGTTGTCTTGTCATACTGGCGTGCACATGTTGTCTTGTCATACTGGCGTGCACACGTTGTCTTGTCATACTGGCGTGCACATGGTGTCTTGTCATACTGGCATGCACATGTTGTCTTGTCATACTGGCGTGCACATGGTGTCTTGTCATACTGGCGTGCACATGGTGTATTGTCATACTGGCATGCACACGTTGTCTTGTCATACTGGCGTGCACATGGTGTCTTGTCATACTGGCATGCACATGGTGTCTTGTCATACTGGCATGCACATGGTGTCTTGTCATACTGGCGTGCACATGGTGTCTTGTCATACTGGCATGCACACGTTGTCTTGTCATACTGGCGTGCACATGTCTTGTCATACTGGCATGCACATGTTGTCTTGTCATACTGGCGTGCACATGTCTTGTCATACTGGCATGCACATGTTGTCTTGTCATACTGGCGTGCACATGTCTTGTCATACTGGCATGCACATGTTGTCTTGTCATACTGGCATGCACATGTTGTCTTGTCATACTGGCATGCACATGTTGTCTTCTCATACTGGCGTGCACATGTTGTCTTGTCATACTGGCGTGCACATGGTGTCTTGTCATACTGGCATGCACACGTTGTCTTGTCATACTGGCGTGCACATGTCTTGTCATACTGGCGTAAGAACATAAGAACAAAGATAACAGCAGAGGGGCCTATTGGCCCATACTAGGCAGCTCCTATTTATAACCACCCAATCCCACTCTCATATATATGAGAGTGGGATATGAATCCCACTCATATATATGTCCAACCCACGTTTAAAACAATCAAGGGACCCCACCACCTCCACGTTACGCGGTAATTGGTTCCCCAAATCAACAACCCTGTTACCGAACCAGTATTTACCCACGTCTTAACTAAATTTAAATTTATCGAATTTATACACATTATTTCGTTTTCTGTCTTGTGTTGATACATTTAATACCCTATTAATATCCCCTTTATTATGCCCATTCATCCACTTGTACACATCTATCAAGTCACCCCTAATTCTTTGCCTTTCTAGAGAATTTAATTTAAGCTTTGTCAATCTTTCTTCATATGACAACCCCCCCTCCCTGTCCGGCTCGTTGCCGTGAGGGGGCTTGGTGGGCGGCTGCCGGAGTGTGATGCTCCATGGGACAGTCCTCTGTCCTTTTGTGGCCTTATGCTCCTGCTGCTGTCCTCACCAATTTTGCTGGACAACGTTTCCTTTTCCTTTTGTTTCGTTTTTCTCCCCCCCCCCCCCCCCATCTTCTCCTTTCTAATTGTCATTTCCCACTGACCTGGATAAGCACCTCCAAAGGATACCTGACCAACCAGGCTGTGACTCATATGTCAGACTGCGAGCAGCTGCGTCCAACAGCTTGGTTGATCAGTCCGGCAACCAGGAGGCCTGGTCGACGACCGGGCCGCGGGGACGCTAAGCCCCGGAAGCACCTCAAGGTAACCTCAAGGTAAGGTGACCTTGTGCCTGTTTTGATCATATTCTTTTGGGCTTCTTTTGTTTTGATGCCCGGGTGTTTGAGGAGGCATACTCTTGCACCTGTAGAACTGTAGTACCCAACGTCTCGAGTGAGGGGGGACTTTTTATTCAATCGTCCTTTCATCGCTGAACCCGATCTCGACGGACTGACAGTTCCTAAGGTGGCGTTTGTGGGGCGTATACTCACGATCCACCCCCTGGGGGGGGGGCTTGAACATGTCTCTTGTTGGGTGGTGTCTTATCCTCTAATTGTGGCTCCGTGGTGGGTGTGGGGGCACATTCGTGAATGAAAGTCTTTCCTCTCGTCTCTATCAATTAATGTTCCTTTTTTACCTTCTCGGACTCGTGGGGTGGGTGACCAAGCCCCCGAGTTGGCCTGTGTTGGAAAACCGGGCTCTGTAGCCCCCTCTGCATTGGGCCCCGACCTTTCTTCTCCTTTGATCCTCCTGACTACTTTCCTCGGTTCCCCTCCCTCCTTTGTGATTGGGTCGAGCCCCAAGCCCCCAGTGGTGACCATTTCGTCCCCTGGCACGGCTCGGTCTCTAGTTGTGACTACTGCGCCTTGTAACCCCTCTCTCTGTCTGGGGGTTCTCAACCCCATCTTCGACATGGCCGCAATCGCTCGATTCCTTCCTGTACTGATGCGTATCAAGCCTTGTTTGGTCCCACTTCGTGGGCCAAATACTTTCATCTCCTCCCTCTTGATTCTACGCCTCCTGACGATTTCTCCCTCCATAGGCACCTCGTTGATTCAGTAGATGCCTCTGTTACCTTCAACCCCACCCGTCTCGGTACACGTGTTGTTGCTGCTCCTTCTCAGGATGCAGCCTCCCGTTTGGCCACCTTATCCTGCCTTGGCGAGACCCCTGTCCGGGTCTCCAAGAACGCTTGGTTGAATGCCAGTGTTGGCACTATTCTCCTCCCACCCCATGTTGCAACCGGTGTTCGAAATCTACAGGACTGTCACGATGATATTCGGCATATCCTCGAAGCCCTGGGCCATTCTGTCCTCCAGGTAGACTCGTTTACTCATCCCGCTCGTGGTAGTCGCCGTCGACCCCTTCGGGTTGTGAAGATTACCTTTGATGGTGGGACCCTTCCGCCCTCTGTCATTCTTGCTGTTGCTAGGTGCTCCGTCCAGGAGTACATTCCCTCTCCTCGGCTCTGTAATAAGTGCTGGAGGTTTGGGCATGGAGCCCTCCGCTGCTCCGGTACTGTCTCTCTCTGTCCTGTGTGTGGGGACGAAGGTCACTCTGTCCGAGTGCACTTCTCCCCAGGCTCGCTGCCTCAATTGCAGCGAGACCCACCCTACCTTCTCCCGTGCATGTATACATTACAAGCTTGAGACGGCTGTCCTCAACTTGAAGCACCGGGAACGTTTGTCTTTTCCTGAGGCGAGGTGCCAAGTTCCCCGTTTCCCACCTTATGCTAACATCTCTTATGCTCGCATGTTGCGCTCTTCCTCTACTCGTCCTTCCTGCCTTCCTCAGTCTCACAACCGTTTCCAGGCCTTAGACCCAGACATGCCAACAGCCTCCTCCTCTGTTCCTTTGAGTTCTGTCCTGAAGGGTCTCCCTCATGGCGCTCAGGGGTTCCCATTTTTTTTACCCAGTCTGTCATGTCTCCTGTGTCTTCTTCCTTGTCTCTCTCCAATCCTCCTTCCCATCCTTCTCCTCCATCTCTTAGCTCTCCACGCCGCCTGTCAGTGTGGGCTGATGTCCATCGCTCTCCCAACTGCCATCGTGTTTGCTCTCGTTCTGCTTCTTCTATTGAGACGCTTGAATCTGTTGCCCAGTAGATTGTTGCTGGGAAGCCTGTCTCTTTGAGTCAGAAGCGAAAGCCTGGCTTCTCTCTTTCCTCCTCCCCGGCGGGTAAGAAGGCTTCCCTTTCTTCCTTGCCCCTACCTCTGACACTCTCCCTCCATCCCCTCCCATTTCGGTAGTTGCGCCCCCTGTTCCTGCTATGGCGGTTTCTTTGGCCCCCGCTTCCCTCTCCGTTGCTGCCCTTGCTGAGGTGCACTCCCTGGAATGCCCCTCTTGCTGCTGTCCTTGACCAACGGTTGTGTCCCCCTTCCTCCTCCTGTCCCTGTACGTCCGCCTCTGGTCTGTCCTCCCACTCCCTTCCCTCCATCTTTACTCAGTTTACCCATGCCCCCTAACCCTGACTTCGCTGACCCTGATCCTGCACTTCTTTATCATGCTGTGTTCCCTTTTCACCTTTGTTTCTTTGTTGTTCTCTGTTGCTGTCCTTTCTCTTCTTGTCGATGTCTATTCTTCAGTGGAACATTCGTGGTTATTATGCCAATTTCCTTGCACTCCGACTTCTGATTTCACGGTTTTTGCCCCTTTGTGTCTGTCTTCAGGAGCCGATGCTTGGTGCGCGTCCTGGTCGCTTCCGTGCCTATTCCTTTCTCTCCCCTCTCCCCCCCAAGCTCCTAACTCTTCTGCTCTCTTGATTTGCTCTAATGTTGCCTATGTCCCCTTACTTCTTCCATCGCCTCCAATGTTCTGCTACCCGTATCTTTGTGAGGAAATGTTACACAGTTTGTTCCATTAATCTCCCCCCCGAGTGTCCCGCTTTTTCTTCCCGATCTTAAACGCCTACTGGACTCGTTACCGGCGTCTGTGCTCCTGCTAGGTGATTTCAATTGTCGTCATACCCTTTGGGGTGATGTTCTGACAAACATCCGGAGTCGCCTTCTTGAGCCATTCATCCTCTCTTCTTCCCTGTCTCTTCTGAATTCTGGCGATCCCACTCATTTGGACACTCGGACTCACACCCTTTCTTGTCTTGATCTTTCTCTCTGCTCGTCTCTTTACTTGGATTTCATGTGGCGAGTTCTTGATGACCTCCATGGCAGTGACCATTTCCCCATCCTTGTTACTTTTTTCTCTTTTCGCCCTTCCTTCTCCTTCCGTAGGTGGCAGTTTGCTAAGGCAGACTGGAACCTATTTGCCCTCGGAGTTGCTCTCTCTGACCTCTCCCTCGCTCTCTCCTCCTTTTTCATGATACATTCTTCGCCGCTGCCCTCCGCTCTATTCCTCGCTCTTCCTCTCGGGGACCAGGGAAGTGCGTTCCCTGGTGGAATGCAGACTGTGCTTGAGCTGTCCGCTGTAAGCATGCAGCCTGGAAGAGAGACCGCCGTCGGCAGACGGCTGATTCTTTTGTTTTGTTTCGGAAGGCGAGTGTGGTGGCCCGTAGGGCCATTCGTACGGCTAAACATGAATGTTGGATGTCTTATGTCTCCACCATTACGTCCGAAACGCCTCTACTGCAGATCTGGAAGCATATCTGCAAGATAATAGCAGGCAAGTTCGTTCCCGATGTCTCGCTGGTCCTTCACCTCCGTGGTACTCTTGTGGCGGACCTGTTGCAGGTCGCTACCGAACTGGGTTCCCACTTTTCTTCTGTTAGCTCTGGTTCTCATCTTCCTCAATCTTTCCTTCTTCGTAAACCTGACCTTGAATCTCGTCCCTTAGATTTCTGCACTCATCTCCGACTTCCCTTTAACGATCCCTTCTCTCTGAACTTCGACTTACCCTGGCCCTCTGTGGTTCTACGGTGGCAGGTTCCAATGGCATTCATTATGAAATGCTTTGCCATCTCCCTCTGTGTATGTCTCAGTATTTACTGAGTCTGTATAATCGGATCTGGGAGTCGTTGTCAGTCCCTGAGGAATGGCTCGATGCCGTTGTCCTCCCTGTTCGCAAACCAGAGTCTCTGGGGACTTCCCCTAAGGACTATCGCCCTATTGCCCTCATGAGTTGTGTCTGCAAACTCTTTGAACGTATGGTTAACGTTCGTCTGATGTGGTTCTTAGAACACTATCACCACCTCTTCCATTCTCAATTTGGTTTCTGCAAGTGCCGCATCACTACAGATGTCCTGGTGAACTTGGAGGTCAATATTCGTACTGCTTTTGCTGCAAAGACCTCCATTGTTACCATCCTTTTTGATTTTGGAAAAGGCTTACGACACCACTTGGCGATATCATATTCTGCCCCAACTTCATTCTTTTGGCCTTCATGGTCATCTCCCTCTATTTCTCCAAAGCTTCCTCTCTTGTCATTCCTTTCGGGTGAGGCTTGGTACCGCTCTCTCTGCCACTTTTCAGCAATACGAAGGTGTGCCCCAGGGTAGTGTTCTGAGCACTACTCTTTTTCTGGTTGCCCTCAATGGTCTTCTTTCCTCTCTTCCTTCAGGCGTCTTCTCCGCGCTCTATGTCGACGATCTTACCCTTTGCTGTCGGGGTGATGATTCGCCTCTCTTTCAACACCGGCTTCAACTTGTGATTGATGCCGTGTCATCTTGGGCCACCAATCATGGCTTCAGCTTCTCTACATCTAAGACTTGTGCTATGACTTTTACTTTTTACTCGTGTCGTTCTTCGTCCTTCTTTGTCGCTTTATGGTCACCCCATTGTGTACAAGGATTCCGCTAAGCTTTTGTGGTTGATTTTTGACACTCGTTTGTCTTGGTCGCCCCATATCTCTTACCTCCGAGTTGAATGTTCTAAGGCCATTACCCTCCTTCAGGTGTTGTTCCATACTTCTTGGGGAGTGGATAGACGCACTCTCCTCGCTTTACATTCCTCTCTCGTCCTGTCTAAACTCGATTATGGTTCTTCTGCTTTCTCATCTGCTTCTCCTCCTACTCTTCGCCGTCTTGATGCTTTGCACCATACCGGGTTGAGCCTCAGTTCTGGTGACGTTCGTTCGACTCCCGTCTTCAGCTTGTATGTTGACACTGGCTTCCTATCTCTCCAGGACATCCAGGACAGCCGTGATCGCTACTGTCTTTCGTTATCTTGCGCGGTCCTTGCAACATCCTTCCTCTCGCCTCTGTCGTGCTTTAACTTTTACCCCTCCTGTGGTTCTTGTTCCTCTTCACCACCTCCCTCTTTCTGTCCGGTTATCTCGCTTACAGATCAAATAAAAAATCAAATCGAATATTTATTCAGGTAAAGTACATACAAGGCGAGATACAAAACATTAATGGATTTATAAATAGAGCTAGTAAATACAATGCCTAAAGCCACTATTATGCAAAGCGTTTCGGGCAGGAAAAACACTAATACTAAAACTTAATATTAATTGAGATTAAAGTATAAATTGTGTTGAGAAAATAAAAAAATAAGAAAAAAGGGGGGGGGGGTAACATGGCAGAAAAAATAGCAATTATACAATTTGGTCAACAAACAGCATTGTTTAAAATAGTAGACATGGGTTGACATTTTAGGGGTGAGGTAGGTTACAAGGAGTTAATTAGGTAGTACCTAGTTTTCATCTTAAACTGGTTGGGAGAGGTACAGTCTTTAACATGATTGGAAGGTCATTCCACATTCTGGGTCCGTTGATTTGTAAAGCATTTCTAGTTTGATTAAGTCGTACTTTTGGAATATGAAATAGGTATTTGTTTCTGGTGTGGTGCTCCTGGGATCTGTTACAACCTTTTAGGAAGGATTTTCTTTCAGGATTCAGGACAGGATTCTCTTTCAGTTCGTATTTCTAATATTTCTCCTCATGTTGTTCCTTCTTTGCCCCCATGCAGAGTCCCCCTTCCGCAGTATTGTACATCCTTAACCCGCATCACTAAAACTTTTACCCCTCCTACAGTTCTGAAACCCCTTTTCCTCGAGCATTTTTCTTCACACTCCCGTTCCGTTTCCATCTTCACCGATGGGTCTAAGTCTGCGGACAGTGTAGGCTACTCTGTTGTTTTTCCTGGTAGCACTTATATGTGTCGCTTACCTCTGGAGACTAGCATCTTCACAGCGGAACTTTGTTATTCTCTATGCTCTTCGTCTCCTGCTTTATCATTGCCAATCTTCCTTTGTAGTTGTCGTTGACTCTCGTAGTTCTCTCATGGCTCTCGGGTCCTTTAATCAGGTTCATCCAGTGGTTGTCAAGATACAGCATTGACTGTTTCTTATTCACAGTAAATTTAAGTCGGTTGAGTTTTGTTGGGTTCCCAGCCTTATTGGTGTCTCTTTAAATGAGTGTGCGGATGCTGCCGCCAGGGAAGCTGTCCTCTCTTGTCCCATCTCTCGTAAAAATATTCCTTATTCCAACTTTTACCCAGTTATTCATTCCTCCATCCTTACCCGTCGGCAGGCTTATTGGTCTTCTGTTACTAGTAACAAACTGCATACTCTTAAGGGTTTTGCGTCCTCATGGCCATCCTCTTGCCACCGTAACCAACTGTGGGAAACGGCTCTAGCAAGGTTGCGTCTTGGCCATACTCGCTTAACTCACGGTCACTTAATGGAGCACTGCCCAACTCCTTTATGTCCAAATTGCTTTGTCCCTCTTACGGTCGTGCATATCCTTGTTGAATGTCCTGACTTCCAGGATGAGCGTGTGTTTTGCTTTCCATCCGTCCCACGCGATCACTTGTCCCTCGATAGAATTCCTGGTGAATTGGATACTTTTGATATCGTTCGCCTTGTGCGTTTCTGTTCTCGTATTGGCATTCTTGGTGATATTTAGCGCCCTCTGATTATTGCGCACATTTGATGGTGCTACATAGCCTTCCCGGTTTGGTGCCTTCTTTTGATTACTTACTTACTTTTAACATTTCTAACCAGTTGGACGAATTCTTGTTCTAAACTGACTTCCCCATTCTTTATCTTTTTGTACAAGCTCTCTTTCTATCTATAAGGTTCTTCAGATCCTTTGTTATTCATTTTGGGTCATTAGTATTCGATCTATTCAATTTGTATGGTATACTACACATAAGGGGCATCACTGGCCGACCCCTCACAGTGTTCAAGAGAGAACTGGATAAGCACCTCCAAAGGATACCTGATCAACCAGGCTGTGACTCATACGTCAGGCTGCGAGCAGCCGCGTCCAACAGCCTGGTTGATCAGTCCGGCAACCAGGAGGCCTGGTCGACGACCGGGCCGCGGGGACGCTAAGCCCCGGAAGCACCTCAAGGTAACCTCAAGGTACTACGTTCCTGTGCTTTGCTTAGAATATTTTTAAATAAGTTATAATTTGAATCCACATCGAAATCCCTTTTTACATCTTTCGTCACTGGGTTCGCGTCTCGCTCCAAGACTGGCACACTCCCCATGCCCATGATTTTGCAATCTATTTAACCCAACAAATTTCTTACACTATTAAAATCAGCTTTTCGAAAATCTGGCACTTTAACAGAATTTTTCGCTACAAATCTACTGCATTCTATACTAAATCTAATTTGTGTGATCACTGGTCCCTAGCTCACTCCTTATTACGATGTAATTTGTTTCATTGTTAGTTAATATGAAGTCTAAAATATTATTTTCCCGCGTTGGTTCCGCGTTGGGTGCATTAGGTTGGTGTTGGAAAAGTTGTTCAATGTCAACCAATATTATTTGACTAGTTGTATGTGAAAAGTGCTGAAATTGTCCCAAGTTTCAGTTCTGCAGCATAAAGAGAAAGGGAGATTTTTTGTTTTTTTGTTTTTTTCAACGTTTTTTACACATTTTCAAGTCCACACTTCAGAACACACGTTTCAGATATAATTATTCTGTGAGAATTTTCTGACACATTAGCATATAATAAAAGATTGCATGTTGTAGAATTTCCAAAACATCTTTAGTTTTCCTAATACAAATGTTCAAAGTTCCCCCAAAAAATTATGCAAATATGGCATGTTTATTGCTATTATAAAATCAATAAATGAACTTAGAGAAAAATGAAAACTCTCAAATGTAGAGACATGCCCTCCACATATACTGTGTAAGTTTCATGTAAATTGAATTAAAAACGAATCAGTTTTGTAAACGTTTGTGTCAATTGAAAAAAAAAAGAATAAAGTCTAAGGTTCTAAAATCTGTGGCTGAGGTTGACATCAACCAATTTTCTCCAAAATTGGCACCATTACAGATAGGCTTACGTACAGTCAGGTGTGTAAGTTTGATGCAAATCGCCCGAAAAAAATAGAAAAAAAAATACATTTTTTGTTTTTTTCTTAAAAATTTTTTCCAATTAAACTAATTATAATATTTGTTTAATATATACTATTGTGATAGCAAAGAGTCATAGCTATGATTTCAGTTGACACTTTTGATTGATAATCGATTTTGACCATTTTGGCATAATTTTCACAACTACTTCAATATTTTTTTTCTCCCTTCCTATCTATGCTACGATGCTGAAACTTGGACCAGATGAAACACTTTTCATATAGAACTTGTCAAAAAAGTTTGATTGAAATCGAATGAGTTTTCATTTATTGCATTTTTGGAACCTGATGAGCCCCCTTAATGTGTTGCTCAAGAAAGCAATCGTCAATTAATTCTAGAAAATCTTCTGCTTCATTATTCAATGTTTTTTTTAAACCAGTTTATTCCACTAAAATTAAAAGTCCCCCATGACACAAATACTGCTAGACCTAGATGCTCTAGATATTTCATCACAGGTTCTTTGCTTCCATTCTGTCTAAATTTGGTGGCCTGTATATAACTACTATTAAAAGATTGTTTGCTTTTTCGTTTAATTCTAGCCAAATTGTTTGTGTGTGGCTCAGTTTTGATTCCCTTTTTGAGACTACATTTCAATTTTTCCCTAACATATATGGCTACTTCCCCTCCTCGTCTAATATATCTATCTGTATGAAATAGTTTAAATCTATTTATTTGATATTGAGTTAATAGTTCTTTATTTTCTACATTCATCCAAGTTTCGGTAAGTTCAGTAATATCTCTTTTTTTCTGTGCAGACAAGAGCATTTAAATAGTTTATTTTGTTTCTTAGACAAAAAGATTACTGTTATATTATTATTTTATAATATGTTTATTTTATATTATTACTGTTCGTGTAATATACCCTAAAGTGTATTGCTATTTTGAGGCCCTTCTCTTTCCCTGTTCATTTTACCAATTTGTTTTCCCAACAAACACATACTTTTATTACCTCCTTTCTCCATATCAATTCCCACACCACTATCTACTAACAGTTTAAACCCAAACAAACGCCTCCAACCACCAGTTCCAACGAGTTCGCAGCAGCAACCACCCCAGCCCTGATAGATGCATCCCATCCCGAGCATACATGTCATTCCTTCCATAGAAGTGTTCCCAGTTATCTATGAATGATATTGCATTTGATTTGCAATATTTGTCCGGTCGGCAATTGACACCAAGTGCCCTCGACAACCATTCATTTCCAACTCCCTTTCTTGAAAGAATGCCACACATGATCGGGATTCCTCCCTTATTCCTAACTAATTCTATGGATGTCTTAAACCTCTGTATCAGCGCCTTACTCCTAACTTGCTATCATGTTCCAGGACAACAAACCCTTAACCTGTTCCCCCCCCCTATCTCTTGTCACAAGAAGTTGTATCCAAATACCTCGAAGGGGCTCTCCCACAATCAAAATTAGCTTAGGCACTTCCTTTACTTTCTGAGTACCTTGAGGGACCTGCGTTTCCTTCTATTTTGAG
>NC_091171.1:10911316-11058816 GCF_040958095.1 Procambarus clarkii
ACTGATGGGCGTATACGGAATATAGTGAACAGTTTTACACTGATGGGCGTATACGGAATATAGTGAACAGTTTTACACTGATGGGCGTATACGGAATATAGTGAACAGTTTTACACTGATGGGCGTATACGGAATATAGTGAACAGTTTTACACTGATGGGCGTATACGGAATATAGTGAACAGTTTTACACTGATGGGCGTATACGGAATATAGTGAACAGTTTTACACTGATGGGCGTATACGGAATATAGTGAACAGTTTTACACTGATGGGCGTATACGGAATATAGTGAACAGTTTTACACTGATGGGCGTATACGGAATATAGTGAACAGTTTTATCAGGATTGAGAGACACATTCAGTGTCAGATTATTGGCAGAACAACTTGAGTCACACACACTAAGGAGCTTTTTGTGGCGGATTGAGTGAACAGTCAGAATTGTTTCCGACTGTTCAGATTCAGTCAGGATCTTAATTTGAATAGAGCTAGGCGGGGGGGGGCATTATTTTTCAACATTTTGGTACAAACAGAAGAAATATGATAGATGAGAAAGGTAGGAAGCGAGAGGGGCATTGTATGTGAGGAGAATTGTTAGTCTAGGATGAGGTCGGTAAAAACAGCAAAAGAGAATGAAATCGCGGGGGCCATTCCTCTACACGAGCCAAAGTCAGTGTAATGGATCATCCTAAAAAAGCTGGCAGCAACACGGGATAAACAAGTTGTGTTAAACGAGAGGTAAACATTTATAATAGGTACTAGGAACTGGTGGTGGGTGGAGCCGGGCTCCCAGGGTGAGTGGTGGGTGGAGCCGGGCTCCCAGGGTGAGTGGTGGGTGGAGCCGGGCCCCCAGGGTGAGTGGTGGGTGGAGCCGGGCTCCCAGGGTGAGTGGTGGGTGGAGCCGGGCCCCCAGGGTGAGTGGTGGCTCCACAGTAGTGGCCAGTAGGGGTCCCTCTTGAGGTTTGTTTGTGTTGCCAACAATACAAAGGTAGGCGGGTCTCTACACCATCCAGTCAGATGGTAGAGAGGAATGTCGCGCGTGCGAAGTAAACACACGCTGGCATCCTGCTCGGCGACGGGGTAATTTGGGGACCCGTCCGTTTCCGGAGGTTCCCAATATAGCTCCTCAATGACGGGTTGGCGGCGGCGGCCGTTGGCGGACGTATATAATTATATACAAGTGCAAAACGAGCTCCATCAGAGCATTCATTAACAAATATTTAGAGATTCACGTTTAAAAAAGTTCTTAAATTAAGTTTCGCTGTTGTTGACTAGACACAGAGTTTGGGAAATGTTAAGTTCACGCTTCGCGAGCGATTTGGCCTGGGTTCGTATCCTAGTCGGGGAGGATTGACTAGGCACCAATCCTTAACAGTAGGCTTCTGTTCACCCAGCAGTGAATGGTTACCTGGTTGTTAAACGATTTGGCGAGTCGTAATCCAGGGAAAACTCACAGCGTTTCGGGGCAGGTCCTTAATCTTAAAAATTAAGATTAAGGACCTGCCCGAAACGCTGTGCATGCTAGAGGCTGTACAACAATGTAAGAACTCTTGTATATATAAATAATAAACAAAAAATTATGGAGAGGGGTGCGCGGCCACGTGTCTGCCTGGCATGTTCACCCCCTCACACGACCCCTCACTCCCCCCCCCCCCGTCACTAGTGTCTACACCCCTCAACTCTCCCCTCACTAGTGTTTACACCCCTCAACTCTCCCCTCACTAGTGTTTACACCCCTCAACTCTCCCCTCACTAGTGTCTACACCCCTCAACTCTCCTCTCACTAGTGTCTACACCCCTCAACTCTCCCCTCACTAGTGTCTACACCCCTCAACTCTCCCCTCACTAGTGTCTACACCCCTCAACTCTCCCCTCACTAGTGTCTACACCCCTCAACTCTCCCCTCACTAGTGTCTACACCCCTCAACTCTCCCCTCACTAGTGTCTACACCCCCCCCCCCTATAAGTCGGAATCTGCCCTGTAAATAATGTCTGGTGTAATTAACAACTGCTAACAGAGATTACCATGAATCGCATTGTTTACAATGAATGAAATGGCAGTTATCACGTTGTAATCAGGAGTTAGGGTGACGACTGCATGTGCAGCGCTCCAGTATAATGAGATGTGGATTTAACAACCCGTCTTCTCGCATACCGTCAACTTCGCATTTTGACATAAATCCCATGCGGCCAAAATTTAATGTACTAAAAATCAGAGCGGCTAACAAAATTGACGTCGCGTCCCGTTTTCTATTCGTGGGTCCTCGGCTAGGTTAGGTTAGGTTCGGCCAATTTGGAACTTCAATTTAATGACGTTGTGAACGCTGGAGAGGTCGGGCTGGGGGTGATATCGAAGTACCAGGGGAACTCCACGTCTCAGTCTGCCACATATCATCTCCCGGCCAGATGTGCGTCGCCTCTGGCTGAAAAGATTACAAGAAGAATGCGGCAAGTCGGTGAGTGATTTTTGATGTGGGTGGCACGATACCTGAAATAGCTCGGCGTCTGCCCTCACTCTACAGTGCGCCACAGATCCTCACTTGGAACGTGGCCTCTTACCTGGGCTGGTGGCCTCGTTTAGCTCACTCCCACCGAGGCATGCGCTTCCCTACAGTGTCCCCCCGATACATGTGTCCCCTACAGTGTCTTCCATGACGTGTCTTCCCCCACAGTGTCTACTAAGACGTGCGTTCTCCCATAGTGTCTACCAAGACATAATTTACAATATAGTACCCCTCCCCCCCCCCATGTCTCTTCCCACAACAATCTTTACTTAAGCTGATTCACAAAATCTGCGGCACAAAGATCTTTCAGGTCTCGCGACGCCGTCCCAAAATCCTTCCGTCGAAATGGATTTATGGCGTAGGTAAGACCCTAGTGGGACAGCGTGTCGACGCCGCAGAAGGTGTGGAATGTGACAACACACGATAAAACTGGTGTTACGTCCTTGAAATGCGAGTGCAGAGGCGAACTGTTGGTTAACAAAGCTTGTTTTGGCTCAGTGACAAGGTAATATTTATGAGGAAGTGATCTAGACCAAAATATGTATTCAGCTGACCGTAAACTCAGAATATCAGTGATAATTGTCAGAAAGACTTATTTTAAGTTAAGTTACCTGAAATTAAGAACAATGTTGTGTTTTGCTATTAGTTATATCTAATAAGTATATGATTTTTGTTTCCAACTGGTAGGAAAAAATCATTTTTGGTTTAGTGAAATATATTATCATGCAACAATATTGAAACTGATTTCCTTGAAACGGTGCGGTGGTGATGGATGGAGTGACAGCATGCCGCCGGAACTGGTGCTGGCAAGACCGGGCATGACAGGTGTACACCCACAAGAGCCACTCACATTAACCCCTCCTCCACCTCTTAACACACACTCACACCAGTGGTCCCCACACCCACAAACACCTCACACTTGCTACTGGCTCACCTGACATCACCGCAATTGTCACTGGTGGTGATAGTGATCGTCCTCTGTGTACTGGTCGTGGTCATCCTCTGTGCACTGGTGGTGGTCGTCCTCTGTGCGCTAGTGGTGGTGGTGGTCGTCCTCTATGCACTGGTGGTGGTCGTCCTCTGTGCGCTAGTGGTGGTGGTGGTGGTCGTCCTCTGTGCACTGGTGGAGGTGGTGGTCGTCGTCGTGTAAACTAAGCAAGTGAACTGTGCAGCTTGCTCCAAGGTAAGTAAACAACCATCTCTGCACAGCTGACACAATTCTATGGACTTTACGAGTCAACACTTGAACTTAAATGTTTAAGCTTTCTCTCTCAACTATTCCCGTTAGAAGTCAAATCTATAAGTAATATTATAGAATACATTGTCAGCAAGAGAGAACATTGCATAGGAAAGGGTTCAGGTTAAAAGTTTGAACATTATTTTGTAGAGGTTAAGCTATCCATTACGCTAATTTGCTAAGTTAAACAAGTATAAACTCGATACATTGTGAAAGCGCGACACTAACTTTAATAATTTTATTTGTAATAATCATTATATGTTTAGCATTTATATAGCTACTTAATTTGTAATTGTGTAGAATTTCTTATTTTGAAATTCTGTTGCATTTCTTATTTTGTAATTGTCTAGCACTTAACATTTTGTAACTATAGAGTGGTTCAAATTTTGTAAATTTGCATAGCGTTTTATTTTGTCATATGGAACATTTGTCCATATTATGTTTGTAATTTTAGACAAATTAAAAAAATTATTTACCTCTATTTTGTTATTTTCGCGTCTCAACATTGCTAAATTTTCGTATTGCATGGCGAGTACTGTATCTTAACTTTGCCACAAGATTAGAATTGGCATCTATGAAAATTAGATGTTAAAATAGATTCCTAGTAGGCTAGTAGTTTATTTGGTAAGACGTTCTAAGAACCGATTTTTTGTATTATAAATATTCGTTATCCAATGAATTTATATTATTTCGCTAAAGCATAATGATCTCGTATATATATTATTATTATTTCATGAAAATTCTCAGAATGATTGCGTGGAATGTCGATACGCTGCTTAAGAAAGTTCAGGTTATAGGTAAACAGAAAATATGCTTCTGTTTATAATTTCTAATAAATTTGTATCCTAGCTCACTTTTGAATAATCACATTGGCAATAATAATAATACATGAATATTGTTTTTACGATGAAAGCTTCTTCAAAACCATATTTGTATTGTTCGTGAAATTACTATAATAATTTGTTTTGGTCGTATTTAGAGTAAATAATATTTTCACTTTATAACTAAAGCAATTTTTTCTTTAAAAATTTCCGCCAAAACTAAATTAAGACCGACGCTGTGCTGCCACCTGGCGGCCGAGCGGCACAGTTCTTGGTAAACAAGTCGAGTAAACAGACCACGTGCGAGGCCAGTTGATGTCTGTGTTGACACAGCTTTTTAAACCTTTAGTAAGTAGTACACCCACGAAAGTTTGCAATGTTAGTTTTGAGCACATTAGCCGAATCATTAATTTTGAATGAGTAGCTGTGTTTCTGTAGTGACAGAAGTTGTACATACGTAGTGAGGTAATGAGATTCACTGTACCTGTTTACCTTCCGTACCAATAGACCTGATATGCTAACCCATTTTCCTTGCTACCTTTCCTCATGCTAGGCTCGTCCAGGTGGCGGCCGTACTTGGACGCATTCTTCGATTTTAACGCACTGCGTATGCAAATCATTATTTTTCCTCAAATGTAAGGTATTATTATTTCATACTAGAAAGTGCTGAAATTAGGCATAACTTAGGCTAGATTGTTAGGTTTTGTTGCCCATTATTCAACAAATTCTCAGGCAATGCACATCCATCCGCCTGTCAACCCCAGACACACATTAATGAATATTAATCTTTATTTTGAATACACAACGTTGTCAGATATAAATTAATATAATTATAATGTGCATATTTAACAGTAGGTTTTGGTTTGCTTGGCAGTCATTTGTATTTCAACTTGTCCTCAGACTAGGCTCGTTAAAGCGTTGGCCGTTCTCCTCAAGACGTATTCATCAGTTTTAACATACTTTGAGCTCAAAATAGGGTTGTTTTCGTATATAAATTAATATTATATATTAAGGTTCAGTATATAGTTAGGTGTTTAGATTCTGTTGGCGATAATTTGTATTTGAGGTACATCGGTGAAGCATTTGCAGTTACGACTCGAACATAGGTCGTAACCCGTGGCACCCAGTGGGACTGTGATTTGGCTGGCCAGTGGCCAGGGTAGATTCGTTGTAGAGTTATCGTGGATTCATCGTGAGCCACGGAAGCTGAGACCAGGGCTACCCAGAAGCATCATCGCCGAGTGTTGAGCGTCTTCAGAGAGGGAGACCTCATTGTACATTGTGTAGTAATAATTCCCTTTTATGACTTTAAATTATGGTGGTGGAAATATATCAGAAAATTGGAATACTTGTATCCCTCCCCCTTTAATTTAACTTGCATTATGGAACTCACCTCTTGAAAGCCTCTACTAACTTGGGGCCGGATACCCAAACTCTAATACCATCAGAGAAGAACCCGGTTGCGTCCCAGTAGGGCCGTAACACCGTCCTCGACGCAAGTCCATTACATCCAGTAATCGACCCCACAGACGCATTCATAATTTTTTACATGCTGTTTATTCAAAACAGAAATTTTCTGAAATATAAATTAATATTATAAGATTAGCATATTTTCCATATATAGGCATAAGTTAGGTTAGGTGAGTTGGTTCTGTTGGGGATTATTTGTATGTGTAGTACGCGGGTGAAGCATTTACAGCGTTGTGGTTCAAACAAAATTCGTCAGTGAAGCACTTGTTCCGGAAGTGTTCGAACGAAATCAGTTGCGAGTCGTGTGTAAACCGTTTCGCATTCATAAACAGCTGGGGTATTGCGGGTGCATGGAATGGACTTTGGCCTTTGTTTATGATGACTGGTTCTCTCAGCCTAGAACGTTCTAACACTTCTCGAACAGTGTCTTGATGCAATCCATCCTCCAAACAGACCCAAAAGTGATTTCATCCACCCGCCTAACCCGCTGTTTATGAATGAAAAACGGTTTACACACGACTCACAACTGATTTCGTTCGAACACTTCCGGAACATGTGCTTCACTGACGAATTTTGTTCGAACCACAACGCTGTAAATGCTTCACCCACGTACTAAAAATAAAAATAATCCCCAACAGAACCTAAACACCTAACCTAACTTATGCCTATATATGGAAAATATGCTAATCTTATAATATTAATTTATATTTCAGAAAATTTCTGTTTTGAATAAACAGCATGTAAAAAATTATGAATGCGTCTGTGGGGTCGACCGCTGGATGTAATGGACTAGAGTCGAGGATGGGTAGCTTGCTGACGACCTCTGTTCTAACTACCACTCTATAAATGCTTCACCCACGTACTTTAACAGCTAATTGCTAGCAGAACCTAAACACCTAACTTAATCTACGTCAAACTATTCATACAAATTTAATGTATAGTAATATTAGATATGAGAAGAAACCAATTGTTAATACACGGTATGTTAAATTTGCTGAATGCTTCTTTGGGGGGGGGGGGGGATAGCGGTGTGTGGTCCTAGGTGCTTGACAGCAGTGAGGGGGTGTGGACCACGGTGTATGGTGCTTGACAGTATAGAGGGTGTGTGTTCAACGGTGTCTGGTGCTTGACAGTATAGAGGGTGTGTGTTCAACGGTGCCTGGTGCTTGACAGTATAGAGGGTGTGTGTTCAACGGTGTATGGTGCTTGACAGTATAGAGGGTGTGTGTTCAACGGTGTCTGGTGCTTGACAGTATAGAGGGTGTGTTCAACGGTGTCTGGTGCTTGACAGTATAGAGGGTGTGTTCAACGGTGCCTGGTGCTTGACAGTATAGAGGGTGTGTTCAACGGTGCCTGGTGCTTGACAGTATAGAGGGTGTGTGTTCAACGGTGTATGGTGCTTGACAGTATAGAGGGTGTGTGTTCAACGGTGTCTGGTGCTTGACAGTATAGAGGGTGTGTTCAACGGTGCCTGGTGCTTGACAGTATAGAGGGTGTGTTCAACGGTGCCTGGTGCTTGACAGTATAGAGGGTGTGTGTTCAACGGTGTATGGTGCTTGACAGTATAGAGGGTGTGTGTTCAACGGTGTCTGGTGCTTGACAGTATAGAGGGTGTGTGTTCAACGGTGTATGGTGCTTGACAGTATAGAGGGTGTGTTCAACGGTGTCTGGTGCTTGACAGTATAGAGGGTGTGGTCCACAGTGCCTGGTGCTTGACAGTATAGAGGGTGTGGTCCACAGTGCCTGGTGCTTGACAGTATAGAGGGTGTGTTCAACGGTGCCTGGTGCTTGACAGTATAGAGGGTGTGTGTTCAACGGTGCCTGGTGCTTGACAGTATAGAGGGTGTGGTCCACAGTGCCTGGTGCTTGACAGTATAGAGGGTGTGGTCCACAGTGCCTGGTGCTTGACAGTATAGAGGGTGTGGTCCACAGTGCCTGGTGCTTGACAGTATAGAGGGTGTGTGTTCAACGGTGTCTGGTGCTTGACAGTATAGAGGGTGTGTGTTCAACGGTGTATGGTGCTTGACAGTATAGAGGGTGTGTGTTCAACGGTGTATGGTGCTTGACAGTATAGAGGGTGTGGTCCACAGTGCCTGGTGCTTGACAGTATAGAGGGTGTGGTCCACAGTGCCTGGTGCTTGACAGTATAGAGGGTGTGGTCCACAGTGCCTGGTGCTTGACAGTATAGAGGGTGTGGTCCACAGTGCCTGGTGCTTGACAGTATAGAGGGTGTGGTCCACAGTGCCTGGTGCTTGACAGTATAGAGGGTGTGGTCCACAGTGCCTGGTGCTTGACAGTATAGAGGGTGTGGTCCACAGTGCCTGGTGCTTGACAGTATAGAGGGTGTGGTCCACAGTGCCTGGTGCTTGACAGTATAGAGGGTGTGGTCCACAGTGCCTGGTGCTTGACAGTATAGAGGGTGTGGTCCACAGTGCCTGGTGCTTGACAGTATAGAGGGTGTGGTCCACAGTGCCTGGTGCTTGACAGTATAGAGGGTGTGTTCAACGGTGCCTGGTGCTTGACAGTATAGAGGGTGTGGTCCACAGTGCCTGGTGCTTGACAGTCTGGTCCTATACCCACCTGTGTAAAATAAAGGAAATAAAATCCTCAAGTCTCTTGTCCGTGTGAACTACACCCCAGACATGTCAGTAATACTCTGGGGGCGTGTGGCTCCCTGTGTGTGTGTGTGGGTGTGTGTATGGGGGCGTGTGGCTCCCTGTGTGTGTGTGTGTGTGTGTGTATGTGTGTGTGTGTGTGTGTATGGGGGCGTGTGGCTCCCTGTGTGTGTGTGTGTGTGTGTGTGTATGGGGGCGTGTGGCTCCCTGTGTGTGTGTGTGTGTGTGTGTATGGGGGCGTGTGGCTCCCTGTGTGTGTGTGTGTGTGTGTGTATGGGGGCGTGTGGCTCCCTGTGTGTGTGTGTGTGTGTGTGTATGGGGGCGTGTGGCTCCCTGTGTGTGTGTGTGTGTGTGTGTATGGGGGCGTGTGGCTCCCTGTGTGTGTGTGTGTGTGTGTGTATGGGGGCGTGTGGCTCCCTGTGTGTGTGTGTGTGTGTGTGTATGGGGGCGTGTGGCTCCCTGTGTGTGTGTGTGTGTGTGTGTATGGGGGCGTGTGGCTCCCTGTGTGTGTGTGTGTGTGTGTGTATGGGGGCGTGTGGCTCCCTGTGTGTGTGTGTGTGTGTGTGTATGGGGGCGTGTGGCTCCCTGTGTGTGTGTGTGTGTGTGTGTATGGGGGCGTGTGGCTCCCTGTGTGTGTGTGTGTGTGTGTGTATGGGGGCGTGTGGCTCCCTGTGTGTGTGTGTGTGTGTGTGTGTGTGTGTGTGTGTGTGTGTGTATGGGGGCGTGTGGCTCCCTGTGTGTGTGTGTGTGTGTGTGTGTGTATGGGGGCGTGTGGCTCCCTGTGTGTGTGTGTGTGTGTGTGTATGGGGGCGTGTGGCTCCCTGTGTGTGTGTGTGTGTGTGTGTGTATGGGGGCGTGTGGCTCCCTGTGTGTGTGTGTGTGTGTGTGTGTGTGTGTGTGTGTATGGGGGCGTGTGGCTCCCTGTGTGTGTGTGTGTGTGTGTGTATGGGGGCGTGTGGCTCCCTGTGTGTGTGTGTGTGTGTGTGTGTGTGTGTGTGTGTGTATGGGGGCGTGTGGCTCCCTGTGTGTGTGTGTGTGTGTGTATGTGTGTGTGTATGGGGGCGTGTGGCTCCCTGTGTGTGTGTGTGTGTGTGTATGTGTGTGTGTATGGGGGCGTGTGGCTCCCTGTGTGTGTGTGTGTGTGTGTATGTGTGTGTGTATGGGGGCGTGTGGCTCCCTGTGTGTGTGTGTATGGGGGCGTGTGTGTGTATGGGGGCGTGTGGCTCCCTGTGTGTGTGTGTGTGTGTATGGGGGCGTGTGGCTCCCTGTGTGTGTGTGTGTGTGTATGGGGGCGTGTGGCTCCCTGTGTGTGTGTGTGTGTGTGTGTGTGTGTGTGTGTGTGTGTGTGTGTATGGGGGCGTGTGGCTCCCTGTGTGTGTGTGTGTGTGTGTGTATGTGTGTGTGTATGGGGGCGTGTGGCTCCCTGTGTGTGTGTGTGTGTGTGTATGTGTGTGTGTATGGGGGCGTGTGGCTCCCTGTGTGTGTGTGTATGGGGGCGTGTGGCTCCCTGTGTGTGTGTGTGTGTGTATGGGGGCGTGTGGCTCCCTGTGTGTGTGTGTGTGTGTATGGGGGCGTGTGGCTCCCTGTGTGTGTGTGTGTGTGTGTGTGTGTGTGTGTGTGTGTATGTGTGTGTGTATGGGGGCGTGTGGCTCCCTGTGTGTGTGTGTGTGTGTATGTGTGTGTGTATGGGGGCGTGTGGCTCCCTGTGTGTGTGTGTATGGGGGCGTGTGGCTCCCTGTGTGTGTGTGTGTGTGTGTGTATGGGGGCGTGTGGCTCCCTGTGTGTGTGTGTGTGTGTATGGGGGCGTGTGGCTCCCTGTGTGTGTGTGTATGGGGGCGTGTGGCTCCCTGTGTGTGTGTGTGTGTGTATGGGGGCGTGTGGCTCCCTGTGTGTGTGTGTGTGTGTATGGGGGCGTGTGGCTCCCTGTGTGTGTGTGTATGGGGGCGTGTGGCTCCCTGTGTGTGTGTGTGTGTGTGTGTGTATGTGTGTGTGTATGGGGGCGTGTGGCTCCCTGTGTGTGTGTGTGTGTGTGTGTGTGTATGTGTGTGTGTATGGGGGCGTGTGGCTCCCTGTGTGTGTGTGTGTGTGTGTGTGTATGTGTGTGTGTATGGGGGCGTGTGGCTCCCTGTGTGTGTGTGTGTGTGTGTGTGTATGTGTGTGTGTATGGGGGCGTGTGGCTCCCTGTGTGTGTGTGTGTGTGTGTGTGTGTGTGTGTGTGTGTATGGGGGCGTGTGGCTCCCTGTGTGTGTGTGTGTGTGTGTATGTATGGGGGCGTGTGGCTCCCTGTGTGTGTGTGTGTGTATGTGTGTGTGTATGGGGGCGTGTGGCTCCCTGTGTGTGTGTGTGTGTGTGTGTGTATGGGGGCGTGTGGCTCCCTGTGTGTGTGTGTGTGTATGGGGGCGTGTGGCTCCCTGTGTGTGTGTGTGTGTGTATGTGTGTGTGTATGGGGGCGTGTGGCTCCCTGTGTGTGTGTGTGTGTGTATGGGGGCGTGTGGCTCCCTGTGTGAGTGTGTGTGTATGGGGGCGTGTGGCTCCCTGTGTGTGTGTGTATGGGGGCGTGTGGCTCCCTGTGTGTGTGTGTATGGGGGCGTGTGGCTCCCTGTGTGTGTGTGTATGGGGGCGTGTGGCTCCCTGTGTGTGTGTGTATGGGGGCGTGTGGCTCCCTGTGTGTGTGTGTATGGGGGCGTGTGGCTCCCTGTGTGTGTGTGTATGGGGGCGTGTGGCTCCCTGTGTGTGTGTATGGGGGCGTGTGGCTCCCTGTGTGTGTGTGTATGGGGGCGTGGGGCTCCCTGTGTGTGTGTATGGGGGCGTGTGGCTCCCTGTGTGTGTATGGGGGCGTGTGGCTCCCTGTGTGTGTGTGTGTATGGGGGCATGTGGCTCCCTGTGTGTGTATGGGGGCATGTGGCTCCCTGTGTGTGTGTGTGTATGGGGGCGTGTGGCTCCCTGTGTGTGTGTATGGGGGCGTGTGGCTCCCTGTGTGTGTATTGGGGCGTGTGGCTCCCTGTGTGTGTGTGTGTGTATGGGGGCGTGTGGCTCCCTGTGTGTGTGTGTATGGGGGCGTGTGGCTCCCTGTGTGTGTGTGTGTGTGTGTGTGTGTGTGTGTGTGTGTATGTGTGTGTGTGTATGTATGGGGGCGTGTGGCTCCCTGTGTGTGTATGGGGACGTGTGGCTCCCTGTGTGTGTGTATGGGGGCGTGTGGCTCCCTGTGTGTGTGTGTGTATATGGGGGCGTGTGGCTCCCTGTGTGTGTACTCACCTAGTTGTGCTTGAGGGGGGTTGAGCTCTGGCTCTTTGGTCCCGCCTCTCAACCGTCAATCAACAGGTGTACAGGTCCCTGAGCCTATTGGGCTCTATCATATCTACACTTGAAACTGTGTATGGAGTCAGCCTCCACCACATCACTTCCTAATGCATTCCATTTGTCAACCACTCTGACACTAAAAAAGTTCTTTCTAATATCTCTGTGGCTCATTTGGGCACTCAGTTTCCACCTGTGTCCCCTAGTGCGTGTGCCCCTTGTGTTAAATAGCCTGTCTTTATCAACCCTGTCGATTCCCTTGAGAATCTTGAATGTGGTGATCATGTCCCCCCTAACTCTTCTGTCTTCCAACGAAGTGAGGTTCAATTCCCGTAGTCTCTCCTCGTAGCTCATACCTCTCAGCTCGGGTACTAGTCTGGTGGCAAACCTTTGAACCTTTTCCAGTTTAGTCATATATGCTTGACTAGATATGGACTCCATGCTGGAGCCGCATACTCCAGGATTGGTCTGACATATGTGGTATATAATGTTCTGAAAGATTCCTTACACAAGTTTCTAAAGGCCGTTCTTATCTTAGCCAACCTGGCATATGCTGCTGATGTTATCCTCTTGATATGAGCTTCAGGGGACAGGTCTGGCGTGATATCAACCCCCAGGTCTTTCTCTCTCTCGACTCTTGAAGTATTTCATCTCCCAAGTGATACCTTGTATCTGGTCTTCTGCTTCCTACCCCTATCTTCATTACATTACATTTGCTTGGGTTAAACTCTAACATCCATTTGTTCGACCATTCCTGCAGCTTGTCCAGGTCTTTTTGAAGCCTCAAGCTGTCTTCCTCTGTCTTAATCCTTCTCATAATTTTGGCGTCGTCACCAAACATTGAGAGGAATGAATCTATACCCTCTGGGAGATCATTTACGTATATCAAAAACAGGATAGGTCCAAGCACAGAGCCCTGTGGGACTCCACTGGTGACTTCACGCCATTCTGAGGTTTCACCCCTTACTATAGCTCTCTGCTTCCTATTGCTTAGGTACTCCCTTATCCACTGGAGCGCCCTACCAGTTACTCCTGCCTGTTTCTCCAGCTTATGCATCAACCTTTTATGGGGTACTGTGTCAAAGGCTTTCCGACAGTCCAAAAAAATGCAGTCCGCCCATCCTTCTCTTTCTTGCTTAATCTTTGTCACCTGATCATAGAATTCTATCAAGCCTGTAAGGCAAGATTTACCCTCCCTGAACCCATGTTGATGGGTTGTCACGAAGTCTCTTCTCTCCAGATGTGTTACTAGGTTTTTTCTCACAATCTTCTCCATCACCTTGCATGGTATACAAGTTAAAGACACTGGCCTGTAGTTCAGTGCCTCTTGTCTGTCACCCTTTTTAAATATTGGTACTACATTAGCAGTCTTCCATACTTCTGGTAGGTCTCCCGTTTCCAGTGACCTACTATACACTATGGAGAGTGGCAAGCAAAGTGCTCCTGCACACTTTCAATACCCATGGTGAGATTCCATCCGGCCCAACAGCTTTTCTCACATCCAGCTCCAATAGGTGCTTCTTGACCTCATCTCTTGTAATTTCGAACCTTTCCAAGGTCACCTGGTTTGCTGCCACCTCTCCTAGCGCCGTGACTTCTCCCTGTTCTATTGTAAAGACCTCCTGGAACCTTTTGTTGAGTTCTTCACACACCTCTTTGTCATTCTCTGTGTACCTGTCCTCGCCCACCCTAAGTTTCATCACCTGTTCCTTCACTGTTGTCTTCCTCCTGATGTGACTGTGTAGTAGCTTTGGTTCGGTCTTGGCTTTATTAGCTATATAATTTTCATACCTTTTCTCAGCTGCTCTTCTCACACTAACATACTCGTTCCTGGTTCTCTGGTATCTCTCTCTACTTTCTGGTGTTCTGTTATTACGGAAGTTCCTCCATGCCCTTTTGTTCAGCTCCTTTGCTTTCATACATTCCCAATTAAACCACGGATTCTTCCTTTGCTTCTCTGTTTTTTCCTGTTGGGCTGGGACAAACCTGCTTACAGCCTCCTGACATTTTTGGGTGACATAGTCCATCATGTCTTGAACGGACTTGGTTCCAAGTTCTGTGTCCCAATGTATATCCCATAGGAATTTATTCATCTCCTCATAGTTTCCCTTTCGGTACGCCAGCCCTTTGTTTCCCAGTTCTTTTTTGGGGGTGATAATTCCTAGCTCAACCAGGTACTCAAAGCTCAATACACTATGATCACTCATTCCCAAGGGGGCTTCCAACTTAACTTCCCTTATATCCGACTCATTTAGGGTAAATATCAGATCAAGCAAGGCTGGTTCATCCCCCTCCTCTCGTTCTTGTCGGTCCCTTGACGTGTTGACTTGGAAAGTTTCTTGTTGCCACATCCAGCAGCTTAGCTCTCCATGTGGGTCTCTGTTCCCCCAATCTATCTTTCCATGGTTGAAGGCTCCCATGATTAGTAGCCTGGATCCGTTCCTGCTAGCCACAGAAGCTGCTCTCTCTATTATATTGATGGTGGCCAAGTTGTTTCTATCATATTCCTGTCTGGGTCTTCTGACATTCGGTGGGGGGGTTATATATGACTACTACTATAATTTTCTGTCCTCCAGTTGCTATGGTGCCTGATATGTAGTCACTGAAACCTTCACAGTTCTGAATTACCATCTCTTCGAAACTCCAACCTTCTCTTAGTAGCAAAGCTACACCACCTCCTCCTCTCCCTTCTCTCTCTTTCCTCACTACATAGTAGCCCTGTGGAAACACTACATTTGTTATGGTGTTTGTTAGCTTTGTTTTTATGAGTGCTATTATGTCTGGGTTTTCTTCTAGTGCCCATTCTCCGAGTTCACTTGTTTTATTTGTAATTCCATCTATGTTAGTGTACATTGCCTTGAAGCTTACTTTCTTCAGTTCATTTTCTTGTCCCTTTCTTGGCGAGCATTCTGCTGGTGTGGGAAGCTTTTCAGTGGGTGAGATGATTCGTGAGGTGGTTTGCAGGGTTTCAGGGGAGTTTGGGGTGAGGGGTGGGGGTTTCATGGGAGGGGGGACAGGTAGGGTGTGGGTTAAGGAGATAGGGGGGACATGGAGGATACGGGGTAAGGGGGGAGGAGGGATAGGGAGGGTATGGGATGAAGGGGGGAGGGGGGAAAGGTGGGAGGGGGGACATGATGGGAATGGGGAAGGGATGACAGGGTAAGAATGGGGGGGGGGGGTGGGAGGGTTGGGTGGGGCAGGTAGGGTGAGGGGAAAGGAGGGTTTCTATGCAGAGGGGGGTGGTGGGGTTGCCCTCCCCTCTGATGTTGCTGGGATGCTGATTTTGGGTTCACCTCTTGTCTCTAGGATTGTTGTGTTGGGGGCTGTGATTTCCTGGTTTGCTTCTCCCTCCCTGCGCTTCCTCCTTGCCTCTGCTGCCCTGGCTCTCTCCTCCTTCGTCCTGTCCCTCTGCAGGAATACTTTCTTGTATCCCTCCACATGCTGCAGTCAACTCTTCCTTTCGAGAATATCCTTCTTCGTGGTTTCGTTTGTAAACATCACCTTTACAAGTCGGTTTCTCTCCTTGTTGTACCAGCCCAACCTGAAAACCTTCTCAATGTTTCGTTCAGCCCCTTCCATCTGTAAACCCTTCAGTAGCCCCTGTACTGCCTCTCTATCCTTGCTATTCCATTCTTGCCTGTTGGATCCTTCCTGTTCTTTGATGCCTACAACTACCACTGATCTTTTTCTCTCCAGCAGCTGAGTGGTGCACCTTGCTGCTTCCTGTGAGGTGGCTGCTTGCATCGCTACCTCCCTCACTGTGTCCATTGCTGCTGTGTGTGTATGGGGGCGTGTGGCTCCCTGTGTGTGTGTGTATGGGGGCGTGTGGCTCCGTGTGTGTGTGTGTGTGTGTATGGGGGCGTGTGGCTCCCTGTGTGTGTGTGTGTATGGGGACGTGTGGCTCCCTGTGTGTGTGTGTATGGGGGCGTGTGGCTCCCTGTGTGTGTGTGTGTATAGGGGCGTGTGGCTCCCTGTGTGTGTGTGTGTATGGGGGCGTGTGGCTCCCTGTGTGTGTGTGTGTGTATGGGGGCGTGTGGCTCCATGTGTGTGTGTGTGTATGGGGGCGTGTGGCTCCCTGTGTGTGTGTATGGGGGCGTGTGGCTCCCTGTGTGTGTGTGTATGGGGGCGTGTGGCTCCCTGTGTGTGTGTGTATGGGGGCGTGTGGCTCCCTGTGTGTGTGGGGGGGGGGTGTGGCTCCCTGTGTGTGTGGGGGGGGGGTGTGGCTCCCTGTGTGTGTGGGGGGTCGTGTGGCTCCCTGTGTGTGTTTGTGTGTATGGGGGCGTGTGGCTCCCTGTGTGTGTGTGTGTATGGGGGCGTGTGGCTCCGTGTGTGTGTGTGTGTCTATGGGGGCGTGTGGCACCATGTGTGTGTGTGTATGGGGGCGTGTGGCTCCCTGTGTGTGTGTGTATGGGGACGTGTGGCTCCCTGTGTGTGTGTGTGTGTGTATGGGGGCGTGTGGCTCCCTGTGTGTGTGTGTGTATAGGGGCGTGTGGCTCCCTGTGTGTGTGTGTATGGGGGGCGTGTGGCTCCCTGTGTGTGTGTGTGTGTGTGTGTGTGTATGGGGGCGTGTGGCTCCCTGTGTGTGTGTATGGGGGCGTGTGGCTCCCTGTGTGTGTGTGTGTATGGGGGCGTGTGGCTCCCTGTGTGTGTGTGTGTGTATGGGGGCGTGTGGCACCATGTGTGTGTGTGTATGGGGGCGTGTGGCTCCCTGTGTGTGTGTGTATGGGGACGTGTGGCTCCCTGTGTGTGTGTGTGTATGGGGGCGTGTGGCTCCCTGTGTGTGTGTGTGTATAGGGGCGTGTGGCTCCCTGTGTGTGTGTGTATGGGGGGCGTGTGGCTCCCTGTGTGTGTGTGTGTGTGTGTGTGTATGGGGGCGTGTGGCTCCCTGTGTGTGTGTATGGGGGCGTGTGGCTCCCTGTGTGTGTGTGTGTATGGGGGCGTGTGGCTCCCTGTGTGTGTGTGTGTATGGGGGCGTGTGGCTCCCTGTGTGTGTGGGGGGGGGTGTGGCTCCCTGTGTGTGTGTGTGTATGGGGGCGTGTGGCTCCCTGTGTGTGTGTGTGTATGGGGGCGTGTGGCTCCCTGTGTGTGTGTGTATGGGGGCGAGTGGCTCCCTGTGTGTGTGTATGGGGGCGTGTGGCTCCCTGTGTGTGTGTATGGGGGCGTGTGGCTCCCTGTGTGTGTGTGTATGGGGGCGTGTGGCTCCCTGTGTGTGTGTGTGTGTGTGTGTGTATGGGGGCGTGTGGCTCCCTGTGTGTGTGTGTATGGGAGCGTGTCGCTCCCTGTGTGTATGTGTATGAGGGCGTGTGGCTCCCTGTGTGTGTGTGTGTATAAGGGCGTGTGGCTCCCTGTGTGTGTGTGTGTATGGGGGGCGTGTGGCTCCGTGTGTGTGTGTGTATGGGGGCGTGTGGCTCCCTGTGTGTGTGTGTGTATGGGGGCGTGTGGCTCCCTGTGTGTGTGGGGGGGTGTGGCTCCCTGTGTGTGTGGGGGGGGCGTGTGGCTCCCTGTGTGTGTTTGTGTGTTTGGGGGCGTGTGGCTCCCTGTGTGTGTTTGTGTGTTTGGGGGCGTGTGGCTCCCTGTGTGTGTGTGTATGGGGGCGTGTGGCTCCCTGTGTGTGTATGGGGGCGTGTGGCTCCCTGTGTGTGTGTGTATGGGGGCGTGTGGCTCCCTGTGTGTGTGGGGGGGGGGCGTGTGGCTCCATTGTGTGTGTATGGGGGCGTGTGGCTCCCTGTGTGTGTGTGTGTGTATGTGTATGGAGGCGTGTGGCTCCCTGTGTGTGTATGGGGGCGTGTGGCTCCCTGTGTGTGTATGGGGGCGTGTGGCTCCCTGTGTGTGTATGGGGGCGTGTGGCTCCCTGTGTGTGTATGGGGGCGTGTGGCTCCCTGTGTGTGTATGGGGGCGTGTGGCTCCCTGTGTGTGTGTGTGTATGGGGGCGTGTGGCTCCCTGTGTGTGTGTGTGTGTATGTGTATGGAGGCGTGTGGCTCCCTGTGTGTGTATGGGGGCGTGTGGCTCCCTGTGTGTGTATGGGGGCGTGTGGCTCCCTGTGTGTGTATGGGGGCGTGTGGCTCCCTGTGTGTGTATGGGGGCGTGTGGCTCCCTGTGTGTGTATGGGGGCGTGTGGCTCCCTGTGTGTGTGTGTGTGTGTGTGTGTGTGTGTGTGTGTGTGTGTGTGTGTGTGTGTGTGTGTGTGTATGTATGTATGTATGGGGGCGTGTGGCTCCCTGTGTGTGTGTATGGGGGCGTGTGGCTCCCTGTGTGTGTGTGTGTGTATGGGGGCGTGTGGCTCCCTGTGTGTATGGGGGCGGGTGGTTCCCTGTGTGTGTATGTATGCGGGCGTGTGGCTCCCTGTGTGTGTGTGTGTATGGGGGCGTGTGGTTCCCTGTGTGTGTGTGTATGGGGGCGAGGGGCTCCCTGTACTTTCCTAATTGTGCTTGCAGGGGTTGAGCTCTGGCTCTTTGGTCCCGCCTCTCATCGGTCAATCAACTGGTGTACAGGTTCCTGAGCCTACTGGGCTCTTATCATATCTACACTTAAAGCTGTGTAGTGAGTCAGCCTCCACCACATCACTGCCTAATGCATTCCATTTGTCTACTACTTTGACACTGAAAAAATCTTTCTAACGTCTCTATAGCTCATTTGGGCACTCAATTTCCACCTGTGTCCCCTAGTCTTTATCTACCCTATCAATTCCTCTGAGAATCTTGTATTTGGTGATCATGTCCCCACTAAATCTTCTGTCTTCCAACGAAGTGAGGTTCAATTCCCGTAGTCTCTCCTCGTAGCTCATGCCCCTCAGCTCGGGTACTAGTCTGGTGACAAACCTTTGAACCTTTTCCAGTTTAGTCGTATGCTTGACTAGATATGGACTCCATGCTGGAGCCTCATACTCCAGGATTGGTCTGACATATGTGGTATATAATGTTCTGAAAGATTCCTTACACAACTTTCTAAAGGCCGTTCTTATGTTAGCCAACCTGGCATATGCCGCTGATGTTATCCTCCTGATATAAGCTTCAGGGGACAGGTCTGGCGTGATATCAACCCCCAGGTCTTTCTCTCTCTTTGACTTTTGAAGTATTTCATCTTCCAAATGATACCTTGTATCTGGTCTCCTGCTCCCTACACCTATCTTCATTACATTACATTTGCTTGGGTTAAACACTAACAACCATTTGTTCGACTATTTCTGCAGCTTGTCCAGGTCTTCTTGAAGCCTCAAGCTGTCCTCTGTCTTAATCCGTCTCATAATTTTTTGCGTCGTCAGCAAACATTGAGAGGAATGAGTCTATACCCTCTGGGAGATCATTTACGTATATCAGAAACAGGATAGGTCCGAGTACACAGCCCTGTGGGTCTCCACTGGTGACTTCACGCCAATCTGAGGTCTCACCCCTCACTGTAACTCTCTGCTTCCTATTGCTTAGGTACTCCCTTATCCACTGGAGCGCCCTACCAGTTACTCCTGCCTGTTTCTCCAGCTTATGCATCAACCTTTTATGAGGTACTGTGTCAAAGGCTTTCCGACAGTCCAAAATGCAGTCCGCCCAGCCTTCTCTTTCTTGCTTAATCTTTGTCACCTGATCGTAGAATTCTGTTTAGCCTGTAAGGCAAGATTTACCCTCCCTGAACCCATGTTGATGGGTTGTCACGAAGTTTCTTCTCTCCAGATGTGTTACTAGGTTTTATCTCACGATCTTCTCCATCACCTTGCATGGTATACAAGTTAAGGACACTGGCCTGTAGTTCAGTGCCTCTTGTCTGTAACCCTCTTTGTATATTGTGACCATATTAGCAGTCTTCCATATTTCTGGTAGGTCTCCCATTTCCAGTGACCTGCTATACACTATGGAGAATGGCAAACAAAGTGCTCCTGCACACTCTTTCAATACCCATGGTGAGATTCCGTCCGGTCGAACAGGCTTTCTCACATCCAGTTCCAATAGGTGCCTTTTGACCTCATCTTTTGTAATTTCGAACCCTTCCAAGGTCGCCTGGTTTGCTGCCACCTCTCCTAGCGCCGTGACCTCTCCTTGTTCTATTGTAAAGGCCTCCTGGAACCTTTTGTTGAGTTTTTCACACACCTCTTTGTCATTCTCTGTGTACCTGTCCTCACCCGTTCTAAGTTTCATCACCTGTTCCTTCACTGTTGTTTTCCTCCTGATGTGACTGTGTAGTAGCTTTGGTTCGGTCTTGGCTTTATTAGCTATATCATTTTCATACCTTTTCTCAGCTGCTCTTCTCACACTAACATACTCGTTCCTGGTTCTCTGGTATCTCTCTCTACTTTCTGGCGTTCTGTTATTACGGAAGTTCCTCCATGCCCTTTTGTTCAGCTCCTTTGCTTCTATACATTCCCTATTAAACCACGGATTCTTCTTTTACTTTTCGTTTTTTTCCTGTTGGGCTGGGATAAACCTGTTTACTGCCTCCTGACACTTTTGGGTGACATAATCCATCATGTCTTGTACGGACTTAGTTCCGAGTTCTGTGTCCCATGGTATATCCCTTAGGAATTTATTCATCTCCTCATAGTTTCCCTTTCGGTACGCCAGCCCTTTGTTTCCCATTTCTTTTTTTGGGGGGAGATAAGTCCTAGCTCAACCTGGTACTCAAAGCTCAATACACTATGATCACTCATTCCCAAGGGGGGCTTCCATCTTAACTTCCATTATATCCTGTGTGTATGTGTATGTATGGTGGGGGTGGGGGGTCCCAGTGCACGCATGGTGGGGGTTGAGGTCCCAGTGCACGCATGGTGGGGGTTGAGGTCCCAGTGCACGCATGGTGAGGGTTGAGGTCCCAGTGCACGCATGGTGGGGGTTGAGGTCCCAGTGCACGCATGGTGAGGGTTGAGGTCCCAGTGCACGCATGGTGGGGGTTGAGGTCCCAGTGCACGCATGGTGGGGGTTGAGGTCCCAGTGCACGCATGGTGGGGGTTGAGGTCCCAGTGCACGCATGGTGGGGGTTGAGGTCCCAGTGCACGCATGGTGGGGGTTGAGGTCCCAGTGCACGCATGGTGAGGGTTGAGTTCCCAGTGCACGCATGGTGAGGGTTGAGGTCCCAGTGCACGCATGGTGGGGGTTGAGGTCCCAGTGCACGCATGGTGGGGGTTGAGGTCCCAGTGCACGCATGGTGGGGGTTGAGGTCCCAGTGCACCCATGGTGGGGGTTGAGGTCCCAGTGCACGCATGGTGGGGGTTGAGGTCCCAGTGCACGCATGGAGGGGGGTGGGGGTCCCAGTGCACGCATGGTGGGGGTTGAGGTCCCAGTGCACGCATGGTGGGGGTTGAGGTCCCAGTGCACGCATGGTGAGGGTTGAGGTCGCAGTGCACGCATGGTGGGGGTTGAGGTCCCAGTGCACGCATGGTGGGGGTTGAGGTCCCAGTGCACGCATGGTGGGGGTTGAGGTCCCAGTGCACGCATGGTGGGGGTTGAGGTCCCAGTGCACGCATGGTGGGGGTTGAGGTCCCAGTGCACGCATGGTGGGGGTTGAGGTCCCAGTGCACGCATGGTGGGGGTTGAGGTCCCAGTGCACGCATGGTGGGGGTTGAGGTCCCAGTGCACGCATGGTGGGGGTTGAGGTCCCAGTGCACGCATGGTGGGGGTTGAGGTCCCAGTGCACGCATGGTGGGGGTTGAGGTCCCAGTGCACGCATGGAGGGGGGTGGGGGTCCCAGTGCACGCATGGTGGGGGTTGAGGTCCCAGTGCACGCATGGAGGGGGGTGGGGGTCCCAGTGCACGCATGGTGGGGGTTGAGGTCCCAGTGCACGCATGGAGGGGGGTGGGGGTCCCAGTGTACGCATGGTGGGGGTTGAGGTCCCAGTGCACGCATGGAGGGGGGTGGGGGTCCCAGTGCACGCATGGTGGTTGAGGTCCCAGTGCACGCATGGTGGGGGTTGAGGTCCCAGTGCACGCATGGTGGGGGTTAAGGTCCCAGTGCACGCATGGTGGGGGTTGAGGTCCCAGTGCACGCATGGTGGGGGTTGAGGTCCCAGTGCACGCATGGTGGGGGTTGAGGTCCCAGTGCACGCATGGAGGGGGGTTGAGGTCCCAGTGCACGCATGGTGGGGGTTGAGGTCCCAGTGCACGCATGGAGGGGGGTGGGGGTCCCAGTGCACGCATGGTGGGGGTTGAGGTCCCAGTGCACGCATGGTGGGGGTTGAGGTCCCAGTGCACGCATGGTGGGGGTTAAGGTCCCAGTGCACGCATGGTGGGGGTTGAGGTCCCAGTGTACGCATGGTGGGGGTTGAGGTCCCAGTGCACGCATGGAGGGGGTGGGGGTCCCAGTGCACGCATGGTTGGGGTTGAGGTTCCAGTGCACGCATGGAAGGGGTGGGGGTCCCAGTGCACGCATGGTGGGGGTTGAGGTCCCAGTGTACGCATGGTGGGGGTTGGGGTCCTAGTGCACGCATGGAGGGGGGTGTGGAGACCCCATTACACACATGGAGGGGGGGTGGAGACCCCAGTGCACGCATGGAGGGGGTGGAGGCCCCATTACACGCATGGAGGGGGGGGGTGGAGACCCCATTACACACATGGAGGGGGGGTGGAGGCCCCAGTGCACGCATGGAGGGGGGGTGGAGGCCCCAGTGCACGCATGGAGGGGGGGTGGAGGCCCCAGTGCACGCATGGAGGGGGGGTGGAGGCCCCAGTGCACGCATGGAGGGGGTGGAGGCCCCAGTGCACGCATGGAGGGGGTGGAGGCCCCATTACACACATGGAGGGGGGGGTGGAGGCCCCAGTGCACGCATGGAGGTGGGTGGAGGCCCCATTACACACATGGAGGGGGGGTGGAGGCCCCAGTGCACGCATGGAGGGGGGGTGGAGGCCCCAGTGCACGCATGGAGGGGGGTGGAGGCCAAATTACACACATGGAGGGGGGGGTGGAGGCCCCAGTGCACGCATGGAGGGGGGGTGGAGGCCCCAGTGCACGCATGGAGAGGGGGTGGAGGCCCCATTACACGCATGGAGGGGGGCGGAGGCCCCAGTGCACGCATGGAGGGGGGTGGAGGCCCCAGTATACGCATGGAGGGGGGGGCGGAGGCCCCAGTGCACGCATGGAGGGGGGTGGAGGCCCCAGTGCACGCATGGAGGGGGGGTGGAGGCCCCAGTGCACGCATGGAGGGGGGTGGAGGCCCCAGTGCACGCATGGAGGGGGGGTGGAGGCCCCAGTGCACGCATGGAGGGGGGTGGAGGCCCCAGTGCACGCATGGAGGGGGGTGGAGGCCCCAGTGCACGCATGGAGGGGGGTGGAGGCCCCAGTGCACGCATGGAGGGGGTGGAGGCCCCAGTGCACGCATGGAGGGGGGGGGTGGAGGCCCCAGTGCACGCATGGAGGGGGTGGAGGCCCCAGTGCACGCATGGAGGTGGGTGGAGGCCCCATTACACACATGGAGGGGGGGTGGAGGCCCCAGTGCACGCATGGAGGTGGGTGGAGGCCCCATTACACACATGGAGGGGGGGGGTGGAGGCCCCAGTGCACGCATGGAGGTGGGTGGAGGCCCCATTACACACATGGAGGGGGGGGTGGAGGCCCCAGTGCACGCATGGAGGTGGGTGGAGGCCCCATTACACACATGGAGGGGGGGTGGAGGCCCCAGTGCACGCATGGAGGTGGGTGGAGGCCCCATTACACACATGGAGGGGGGGGTGGAGGCCCCAGTGCACGCATGGAGGTGGGTGGAGGCCCCATTACACACATGGAGGGGAGGTGGAGGCCCCAGTGCACGCATGGAGGTGGGTGGAGGCCCCATTACACACATGGAGGGGGGGGTGGAGGCCCCAGTGCACGCATGGAGGTGGGTGGAGGCCCCAGTGCACGCATGGAGGTGGGTGGAGGCCCCATTACACACATGGAGGGGGGGTGGAGGCCCCAGTGCACGCATGGAGGTGGGTGGAGGTACCGACTCCCGCCGGTATCAGATTGGCGCCTCATCAGTGACGTCACGCCAGGAACTCTGAAGACCTTGTGGGAAACATTTACTCTAAATATGTTGTTAGATCGGAAATCTCTTCCTGAGTGTTTGTCGGAATGATTGTACCAGGTCAGTGTCTTAATTAATGCCTCCCAACAGTTTGTTGAAGCTATGATAATTATCATAATGGTATAAACATTTATTTGATATTGATAACAATCTCATTATTCACAAAAAATTGTATATATATTTGTTATAATGTATATTATTTGTAGTAGTGATGATGAGAGAGGGAGGGAGGGAGGGATGGGGTTCTTGGATGTTTTGAATGGTCTCTGGCTGGGACTGTACAGGTAATCCCACAGGTGCTAATGAATGTTCTATATCACCTCATTCTCATAATGTATTGTCTGGTAGCAGGTGGTGTTGACTGGAGATGAGGTGGGTGTGAGGCGAGCAGCATCCGTGAGGCCAGCATCATGCTCCACCACACTGCAGGGGTCCACCTCGGGGGGTCTCCGTGCTGACGCCGACCGTCATCTGCGGTATATGTTAGTATTGCATGTGGTGTCTCTTGTGTAAACTTGATGTCGTCACTCTCGGCAGGTGCTGCGTCTGCCGGCCACACTCATCGTATATTTAGTGGAGCGGTGAGGGTGCAGAGTGGTGGTGGGGGCTAGTGAGGGTGTGAGGGTACTGGGGGCGGAAGAGCTCACAAAGCCGGCCAGGGGGCGCCACACCGAGGCAGTAGCAGCAGCCAGGAGTGCCCAATACCTCACAGTGCCAGCGGGTCTGGCGGTGTGAACGTGTGGTACATGTGATGAGTGAACAAGTCCCGCAGGATGGACCACCACCCGGGACGCCCACCCGGGACCTTACGCCTGAGCCTCTCCCTCAGGAGCAGGATGCTCAGCAAGAGGAGGACGAGGAGGAGGAGGAGGAGTTGCAAGATTTGCAAGATTCACAAGAGTTGCTGCACTCTGGGGGCGCTGATGGCGGGCTGAGTATCACTGATGATAACGACGACAACAGGAAGATGTCAGAGGATTCGATAATATCCGCCAGTCCTCGAGGATCGCCACTGCTGCGGCCTTCGGGTCGCGGGAATTACCAAGACTCTGACTCGTGTCCAAGTGTGTCGCCCAGTCCGGATCCGGACTCCCGCCTCGCCACCTTTGACTTCAACATGATTGAGATGCCGGTGGAGGGCGAGGCAATATCCGCCGCCTTACAGACGGAGCGAGATTTTTTGGACTTCATGCTGTCACTTCCTCAGGTACAGAAGGAGGGTCCCGGCCGGCCAGTCCACGCACAGAAAGAGAGCCCAGGCCGACTTGCTCAAGTACAAAAAGAGGGCCCTTCACAGAAAGTAAGTCCAGGACAGCTACCACAGGAAGGGGCTCCACAATCACGGTCAGAACATCGGAGTCCGTCACGGCCGCCCGCCACTGTGGGCGGCGTTGTGAACACCAAAGTTGGCCTCGATCATCTCGATAATCTGTGTCGCATGATGGAACAACTTGGTGAACTTCGAGAACAAAATACTCGCCTTCAACGACGCGTTCACTACCTCGAAGAGCTACAGACCCTTCAAGAAATGCATCGCCATCTTCAGGAAACGCTAGAAGCTCGCCGATCAGGACTGGGATTAGGTCCAATCCGTCTGTCGGACTCGGATTTACATCTGGACGACGACGGAGACGGCGGCGGAGGAGAAATGTCCCGTCACGGGTCTGAGGAGAGCTTGCTGCTGCTCTCCCACCGTCCGACACACAAAGGTAAGCAACGGTTTGCCCCTACCATGGTCCGCTCACGGAGTAAGTCAGTGGGCACGGACTTGCTGACTGCCGATATTCAGCCCGTGCCCAAAACCAAAGTGTCGGGATGGAAAAGAGTGATAGAAGCTTTGAGATGGGAACGTGCGCTTTTGTTACCCCCTGCGCCTACCCCAGCCACCGCCACCAGTGCCCACCACCCCACGTCCCCCCAACCTACCCCTAGCCCTCAGCCCACCACACTCCAGGACCCGTTCACACGTCCCCAATCCTCGTCCTCGTCATCCAGCATCCTCACGGAGGTGATGACTGAAGAAGAACTCAACATCTATCGTCAGAACTACGACAGCAGTAAGTAGACGACCAGCCACTGGTGATAACACCCACCTGCCCCCTCTAACACTCTCCCACAGTGTCGTGTTTTATGCTGTTATGCTTCTCTCGCTGCCTCGCCAGCTCTCCTACACTTCTTATTTAATCAGCGAGCCTTCACTTTGTTTACAAAATGGTCAAATTCAATATTACCGGCACCTTCCACTTCGGGCAACTGGAACTTGGCCCTGCCATCTTGTCATACTAATTCGGTGACAAATAACTGCTGTTCAGATCATACCAGCATAATAAAAACACCGGTGGAGAAGACGTCTGCTATTTTTTTTTTTTGTAACATCTCCCCCCCCCCCCGACCCGTCCCTGTTGGCGGGTGATATCTTAGGAACATCGGGTCTGAATAATAAGACACATCAGTGTTGGCGGGTGATATCTTAGGAACATCGGGTCTGAATAATAAGACACATCAGTGTTGGCGGGTGATATCTTAGGAACATCGGGTCTGAATAATAAGACACATCAGTGTTGGCGGGTGATATCTTAGGAACATCGGGTCTGAATAATAAGACACATCAGTGTTGGCGGGTGATATCTTAGGAACATCGGGTCTGAATAATAAGACACATCAGTGTTGGCGGGTGATATCTTAGGAACATCGGGTCTGAATAATAAGACACATCAGTACAACCAACACTTGTATGAACATATTGTTATCGTGGGAAGTAAACCCTGAACCTGAGTTTACTGTACACTCCCATATGCAGGTAATGTGTTGGACGTATATTTCCACTCCAGACAAGATGTTTATTGCTAGGGGAAACTTGTAGCCATATTTGTTGTGTAAAGTTGCTTGTAGCCATGTTGTGTAAAGTTGCTTGTAGCCATGTTGTGTAAAGTTGCTTGTAGCCATGTTGTGTAAAGTTGCTTGTAGCCATGTTGTGTAAAGTTGCTTGTAGCCATGTTGTGTAAAGTTGCTTGTAGCCATGTTGTGTAAAGTTGCTTGTAGCCATGTTGTGTAAAGTTGCTTGTAGCCATGTTGTGTAAAGTTGCTTGTAGCCATGTTGTGTAAAGTTGCTTGTAGCCATGTTGTGTAAAGTTGCTTGTAGCCATGTTGTGTAAAGTTGCTTGTAGCCATGTTGTGTAAAGTTGCTTGTAGCCATGTTGTGTAAAGTGATGATTATAGGTCGAGTGTGATGGATTATAATTATGCTACAAGAGTCTGCAACGTTTGCAACAGTATAGATTATAATTTATACAACAGTTTTACTTGGTGACCCGTTGTCGGGCGACCAGCAGACATGGTGACCCGTTGTCGGGCGACCAGCAGACATGGTGACCCGTTGTCGGGCGACCAGCAGACATGGTGACCCGTTGTCAGGCCACCAGCAGACATGGTGACCCGTTGTCGGGCGACCAGCAGACATGGTGACCCGTTGTCAGGCCACCAGCAGACATGGTGACCCGTTGTCGGGCGACCAGCAGACATGGTGACCCATGTCATGCGGGTGTGGTGCACACTAGGCAGGTTTCATCCACGTATGTCTCCAGTTATGGAGCTAACTACAGTGCTTCAGGGACTCTTCACACAACCCGTCCTCCTAACACAGCCTCTCATGTTGACCTATACTCTCCCTAAGGCCAAGAATCTAGACCATGGTAGCGGCTCGCGAAATTGACATGCTGTCCCGTTTTCTGTTTTGGGTCCTCTGGTGGGTTAGGATAAGGGCACTTGAGTACGACAGTTTCTTGACGTTGGGAAACCTTAGGAGGCCGGCTGTTCCTTGACAGGTTCCACGCTGCTCACCCAATACTTCTTTAAATTCCTATTATTATCTAATGTTTTCTCGAGTCCGTTGTTACGTGTTCCATATTATAGTTTCAATAGTATATTTATTTATATCCAAGTCTTCAGACCATTCATTGCTACATAGTCTCCTAGGCTTCTTTTGATAATTACTTAAACCAGGCATGTCAAACTGAGCCCCCCCCCCCTAAGGGCCATATTTGTGTTGTCATGAGGGCCACACACCACAACTAATTGAAGTAATTTAATAAAAAATATTGCAGAATATTTTTATTACTTAAACTTGGAAACATACAGTGTTCATACAAATGGGCTCGACACATTAAACACACAGTTTAAAGTATAAAGTGTGTAAAGGAAACACTTTAGACTTGAGGCACCTCGCTTGTTACTCTACGCCAGTCAGATTCCTCGCCCCCCCCCCTCACTGTCCCACTGACACCTGTCTGTTGGGTAATTCCTTACCCATAATAATGCGTTTCCGTCTACTTCCGGCTGTCTCAAGTTTGTATAGTAACCTTCTGTGTGGTACTGTATCAAAGGCTTTTTGGCAATCCAGAAATATGCAATCCGCCCATCCTTCACAGTCTTGCCTTATTTTTGTTAACTTATCATAAAACTCCAGGAGGTTCGTCAGGCATGAGTTACCTTCGCTAAAGCCATGGTGTTGTTTACTTACAAACCCAATTCTTTTTAGGTGTGCAATCTGTCTTATATGATTCTTTTAAGTGCTTTTCAAGGGATACTTGAGTGGCACTTGTTTGTAGTTAAGTGCCTCTTCCTGCACACTTCCCAGATACTCTCTTACTTTCATGTGGTCTTCATTTTTATAGTCTGTTCTTGCTGCCCTGATTCCTTATCTTATGGGCACTGATATGAATGTCGATCATACCAGGACACAATGATCACTTGCTCCTAATGGTATTTCATGCTCTTAAGTTCTCCATGTCTTCCTCATTCTGGGTGAAGATAAAGTCCAGTAGACTTGGTGTATCTCCTCCCCCCCCCCTTACTCTTGTTTCATCCTTTACGTATTGTGTTAAGACGCTTCTTTCTACAACTTCCACAAATTTGGCTTCCGAGGTGTCCTTCCCACCATGAGGATTTCTGGATTCCCAGTCAGTCTCTCCATGACTTTGGTCCCACATGACTAGAAGTTTAACTCTCATTCTGTGTGCCACTGTTGCTGCTCTCCGCAATGTATCTATGCATGCGTTGTTGATATCATACTCCTTCCTGGGTCTGTTGTTTGCTTGGGTGGGGGAGGGGGGGTGTTGTAAGTTACCAGGACCACAATTCTTCTCCCATCTGCTATCAGTGCCCCAGTGATGGAGTCTGTGTATGAGTTTTCACTCTGATTCTCGTTCTTCGAACTTCCACTCCTCTTTTACTAGTAGTGCAACCTCTCCTTGCCTTTGTTGTATTTCTTTACTTATGACTTGGAATCCCCCCCCCCTGGGAATATTGCATCAGAGATCATGTCAGTTATTTTCGTTTTCACTACTGCAATCAAATCAAGATCATATTCACTAACTACTTCCTTTATTTCCTTTGCTTTGCTCGTAACTCCTTCGGCGTTTGTGTACCAAACCTTCAGGCTCTTCTCGAACACCCTATTCCAGAGATGTCAGTGTCAGGGAGTGGGTGGGAGTTAGGGAGTGTGTGTGTGTGTGTAATTTCCTAATTGTAATGTGTGTGTAATTTCCTAAGTGTAATTACCTAAATGTAGTTACAGGATGAGAGCTATACTCGTGGTGTTCTGTCTTCCCAGCACTCTTTGTCGTACAACGGTTTGAAACGACTGACAGTTTTGGCCTCTGCCACCTTCTCATTTAACTTGTTCCAGCTCTCTATTACTCTGCAAATGAAAATTTTCAATTTTTGGGGCACCTTTGTTTCCTTAGCTTGAATCTGTGTCCTCTTGTTCGTGAAGTGGCTGGTTTCAGAAATCCCTGTCAGTTTGGTCGATTCGTGTGTGTGTGTTTGTTTGGTGGCTAAGTACTCTCTCTTGTCAAGGAGCTAAGTGTGTTTGTGAGCTGTTTCGTGGTTTTTGTGAAGTGTTTGATGTATTTCAACACATATGGGCGTGTGTAGCGTTCACCCACATCCACATGTTTTGTACATGTTTTTATATGTTTTTGGGATATTTTCTATCGTGGAAGTTTTCTGGTCTGTATTTCATCTTGGGAGAAGGGGGGGGTGGAATAGTGTGGAGGGAAGGAGTAAAGTCTGAGTGGGGGAGGGAGAGGAAGGAGGGAGAAGGAGAAACATGAGAAGCAAAAAAGGGCATCACAGATCAGTGTGCTACCTTGAAGACCTCACGAGCAAGCCCGTAAGCTGCTGCCAGGAGAGAGGTTACCTGTCTGGGATGATGGCTCATGCAGGATTATCATAAATGAAATGGCAACAAAAAAGTCATGACACCACAAGAAATGAGGCACAAGTATCTTGAGGAAATGTATAAAGTAGCCGGAAATGAATTGGATCAAATCTCTACTGACGGGTCATCTAATCCTATCAGTGGCAGGGCTGGTGCAGCATACACTGTAATTAGATATAATGGCTTTCAACGTGGAAATAAAACACGTATTGAGAACTATGCCTCTTCACCGCACGCAGAGCTAACTTCTATTGTTATGACATTGAGATTCCTTAAACGAAACACTAACGGTGCAATAATCTGCACTTATTCAAATGCAGCTCTTCAAAGCCTTAGTAAAAAATCAGCCAGAAAATCTTCAGATAGTCGCCGAGACCTGCAAGAGAACTAATCAGTTGGGGAAGTAATCAAATTTGTTAATCCCCTCCCATGTTGGAATCTGTGGGAATGAACGAGCAGATGTGCTGGCTGCTGAAGGAGACCATATTGAATTCTTCATACTCAAGATTGCCTTCCTGGTTTGGTGCCTTCTTTTGATAATTACTTACTTCATACCCAAGACTTGTACAAATTAGAGGTATTATCAGGCAACATCACCGAGACAAGGTAACTGAGGACAGAAGAGAACAACAAACCAGTGAATCTGTACGATGGTACAATATGGTTGCAGCTGGCAATCCCAATCATTATGGACGAAGAGGAGGAGGACGAGGGAGAGAATCAGTAATAGCGAGAATCCGTCTTGAATACAAATATCCATGGAGATTCGGAATGGAAACAACAGTTGAGCAGCGAAGTTGCAGAATCTGTGGTGAGAGTGACGGACACCGCCTTGACCACTACCTGAGAGAATGTGAACACGTGAGTCATTAGAAATATATGTAGAATAATAAACCCCACATTGTTTGAGTTAGGAAAACACTTATTTGTCAAATATTGATACTGTTACTGAAAGATTTCCCCATTTTGCACCAGCAAGATAACAAAAGATTTTAAGGGTTGACAAATGTTAATCTTCTTGTTTGAGGAGCTGTTCACTTGAGACAGTTAAGCAAGTCCCAGCTGTGTCTGGGTACAAGTGACTGGATGAACAACCCAGTGGGTTTTCTTCCTATTGGGGAGTGTTGTACATGCTGCTATGGCGGTGTGTCCACTCACAGGATAAGTTGCGCTGTCTAATAAACTCGTCCCTCGGGGGAAAATTAAGAAATTACGTGGCTACACATTAGAAAAGTAACCAGCATATATACATTTTCTTCTCTAACCCTGTCCACGGAGAACAAATCTATTAAACATATAGTTCAGTGATTTATTGAATACGTTTCGTCAGGAAAGGTGGAAGGTGGGCGGGGGGGGGGGGGGGGTTACGAGCGCTCCGCCCCAGGAAGGAAGTAGCTCACGGGCCAACAACCTTGTAGGGAGTAGCTCACGGGCCAACAACCTTGTAGGGAGGATCTATTTAACATTTCTCACACCATTTCCCAGTGGCCGAGGGGGTGGTGGTAGTGGTGGGGGGATTACAGCCAGGCGAGGGTGGTGGTGGGTTAAGAATAGTCTGGGCTTCCTCAGTGTGAACTGTGGTGTAGGGAGGTGAGAACCGCCTCCCTAATCCCTCCCTCCACCACACCCCTCCATCAACCACATGAACCTGACTCGATGCACCAGACTAGGTTAGGATTGGTAAGTCTAGGATAAGGCAGGTTCATACTAAGAGTTTCCACACTCTGAAGGTAGGGAAGTACAGGCTACAAGTGTGTGTACTCACCTAGTTGTGCTTGCGGGGGTTGAGCTGTGCTCTTTCGGCCCGCCTATCAACTGTTACTAACTACTAATTAATTTATTTATTTCTTCCTCCACGCACATACATCCCCGGGAAGCAGCCTATAGCTGCTGTCTAATTCCCAGGTACCTATTTACTGCTTGGTAACAGGTGCATCAGGGTTAAGAAAACTCTGCCCATTTGTCTCCGCCGGGTGCGGGGATCGAACCCCGGTCCCTGGGTCCACTCGGTCACCCAGCCCCGTGTGTGTTTGTGTGTGTGTGTGTGTGTGTGTGTGTGTGTGTGTGTGTGTGTGTGTGTGTGTGTGTGTGTGTGTGTGTGTGTGTGTGTGTGTGTCGAAAAATAAATAAATAAGTAAATAAAAAAATTATTAGTAACAGTTGATTGATTGGCAGTTGAGAGGCGGGCCGAAAGAGCAGAGCTCAACCCCCGCAAATATAACTAGGTGAACACACACACACACACACACACTCTGTACTCGGTCCTATCTTGTTTCTGATATATGTAAATGATCTCCCGGAGGGTATCGATTCATTTCTCTCAATGTTTGCGGACGATGCTAAAATTATGAGAAGGATTAAAACAGAAGAGGACTGTTTGAGGCTTCAAGAAGACCTAGACAAGCTGAAGGAATGGTCGAACAAATGGTTGTTAGAGTTTAACCCAACCAAATGTAATGTAATGAAGATAGGTGTAGGGAGCAGGAGGCCAGATACAAGGTATCATCTGGGAGAGGAAATTCTTCAGGAGTCAGAGAAGGAAAAAGACTTGGGGGTTGATATCACGCCAGACCTGTCTCCTGCAGCACATATCAAGCGGATAACATCAGCGGCATATGCCAGGCTGGCCAACATACGAACGGCATTCAGAAACTTGTGTAAAGAATCATTCAGAATTTTGTATACCACATATGTCAGGCCAATCCTGGAGTATGCAGCCCCAGCATGGAGTCCATATCTAGTCAAGGATAAGACTAAACTGGAAAAGGTTCAAAGGTTTGCCACCAGACTAGTACCCAAGCTGAGAGGTATGAGCTACGAGGAGAGACTACGGGAATTAAACCTCACTTCGCTGGAAGACAGAAGAGTTAGGGGGGACATGATCACCACATTCAAGATTCTGAAGGGGATTGATGGGGTAGATAAAGACAGTCTATTTAACACAAGGGGAACACGCACAAGGGGACACAGGTGGAAACTGAGTGCCCAAATGAGCCACAGAGATATTAGAAAGAACTTTTTTAGTGTCAGAGTGGTTGACAAATGGAATGCATTAGGGGGTGATGTGGTGGAGGCTGACTCCATACACAGTTTCAAGTGTAGATATGACAGAGCCCGATAGGCTCAGGAATCTGTACACCTGTTGATTGACGGTTGAGAGGCGGGACCAAAGAGCCAGAGCTCAACCCCCGCAAACACAACTAGGTGAGTACAACTAGGTGAGCACACACACACACACACACACACACACACACACACACACACACACACACACACACACACACACACACACACACACACACACACACACACACACACACACACACACACATACGCGCGCGCGCACACGCACACGCACGCACGCACGCGTACGTCTAGGGATACGCACTCGGCCAATCTTTTAATTTCTTGCAATATTTTTGTCTGTGGAAGAAATTAAGTAGATTTATTGCACAAGTTTCTTGTCCGAAAATCAACCTGTCTATCCGTTATGTTATTTCGTTCCAGGTATTGTGTCCATTTGACGTTAATTTTTACTAGTGCCTGCTACTCTGCTTGTCAATGATGCAGGTTGTCTTGGTGGCACAGTGGTAACTCACTCGCCCTTCTACTCGAAAGCCATTTGGCCTGGGTTCGCTTCCTGGCCGGGGAGGGTTGACTAGGCGCCAATCCTTAACTGTCCATGTCTGTTCTCCCAGCATTAATTGGGTACCTGGTGGTTAAACGATTGGTGGGTCGTGACCCAGAGGAAGCTAGCGGGTAAGGCTTACCATGAGCTAAGGGAAGGGAAAGCTCTCGGCCACCTCACAGGAGTCAGCAGGAGTCTGTTCCTGTACCCTCTGTAGAAAATAATAGTTTAGTGGTTTTCCTTTCAATTTAATTTGTTATAGACTGAAACTATGTTTGCCTTTTTCAGTTGATACCTTTCTTGGTGGGGCTTGAACTTGCGACTCTAGGAACAGGGTGCAGGGGTACTTATGATCTACCTTGGACTCCAACTGTGGACTGTGAGGGGGCGTGTGCGGGCGCGCACGGTAGTGGCAGCGCCGCCTCTCTCATTCATGCCTGGCTTGCTGACTCACTCTTGTCTCCCGCCGACTATTTATAATGCTAAGCTGCCCTGTCTTGACGACGAACACACGGTAACTTGCGGCCGGTCCCCAGTACTCCCACCACTACTGTATGGACAGTCCACAGTACTCCCACTACTACTGTAGACACACTTGCCACCTCAAGGGGTCAGTGTCACCCAGGGTGTCCCAGCCCTACACAGTCACCGTCCAAGTGTCTCTCCCCGTGACCAGTGGAATAAAGGCCAGGAATTTCCTCCCTGCAGCTCCTTCTCTCACAGCGCTGCGCTCGGTGCACATACATACCATACATACGGTGCACATACATACCATACATACGGTGCACATACATACCATACATACGGGGCACATACATACAGGGCTCACACCTGGCTGCGACAAAGGTACTCTATTATCAAGGTCACCAATTTGGTTGGTTCTCCTTTACCCACCGAGCCAACGTGGCGGGGGACTAGGCCACGGACACGGTACTCTGGCTGGCCGCCTCTCCTGCAGAATCTCTCAGAATAAAATGAATTTCTTCTTTCTCTGTGGTTATTTGTCTCTACACAATGATTTGATATATATTCATCTCATATATATTATGTTCATCTCATATATATTATGTTCATCTCATATATATTATATTCATCTCATATATATTATATTCATCTCATATATATTATATTCATCTCATATATATTATATTCATCTCGTTACCTTAAGCAAGTTGTCAGCAAGTGAGGAGTGGATGACATGAAACACCGTAATAAAATACTTAAACATTTAATAATAAATACAAATAATATAAGGTCAGTAAATGATTAAAAGGCTGAACTTTGGCAACACCCCTGAAATATTAACTGTAAGATTTTCTTATTTTTTTGGCAGTAATTGAACTAGTTCACTAGTGATGCTCAATCAGAAAGGATTGCACAATACTGGTATTACTTCTACCAATATTATCCATATTAAAATAGTAATTCAGGTTTCTCAATGTACTGTTTTCCGCTATATTGGTCCATGTGAGGTTAAATAAGGAATTAATCTTTATTACTTAGTATTTTATATTTTTGCACATATGAGTATTGTGAGAGTTTATATCTCTGTTAAGGTTAAGTTCCTGGCCCCTCGAGTGGGTGCCAGATGTGAGAGTATACGCAATGAGATATAGGCAAGAACAAACACCAGAGTCCACTTACCTGATCCTCCAATCACTAGGTCATTAGCTGCTCAATTGCTTGAGGGGTAGCCAATAGGTTCTCACACCAAATTTTAGTGTTTGGGCTACGATTAGGTTCGATCCCAAGATCCGACTCCAGTCAAAATAAAAAAAATAACGTTGTGGCTTGTAGCAGGTCAGTCATAGGGGGGCAGTACTCTTTGTAGGTATGACGTAAAGACACTTTTATGCATTAACGACAATTTATTCAACAAAACTTAATGACTAATACACGGAAACAACTTTACATTACGTTAATGCCCTGAGTGATACTCGACAGGTAATCAATTACCAGTGCAGCAGGAATTAATCCCACCACTTATGGCTGGTAACAACTCGTGAGAACATGTCCCGGACCCTCTTGCTTGGGTAAGAAGAAGAAGAACAACGAACTAACTGAACATTGGTATACACTCGGACACAATTGGTGGTGGGTCAATAGCGGTCAGAATCCGGTCCGCGCCTTTTGCAAAGTGATAGCAAGGATGTAATAAGCCGCGAGAGAGTTTGTGCCACCACGGGAGTTCGCCCAGCAGATGCAACACACCTCCAAGTGTGGTAACAGCAGCAGTAATGTCGCATAAGACCGATATCGGGACTGTTGGCCGTCAGTCCGGATCGTCACGTCCTCTCAGCTGTAGCGACTACTTCAGAATGTGTGAACCTGAGCTGCCGTAGGGTGAGGACGTGTCGTCTGACCACTCCGACAGTTTGGGGAGGTTGCCGTTTTCGCCAGCAGGGGGTGTGGGTGTCTCTACCCTCCCTGCTGTCCCTGACTGGTGTTGACGTGGCACTTTTGCGATGAGCGGCCATCTTCCCACTGTCGAGAGGGTAAACTCCGTGGGGTAGGAGTTTACCTACCGTGCAGGGTATCCTCTCATTGTGCAGGTCATGTGTGACGTGCTACATGTCCCGGTCGTGGAGGTCTATGGGGTTGAGCTGGTGACTGCTTGCCAGGTGATCATCAAGTTTGTGGGTGAGGAGGCGTACCGTGGATTTCTCCGGCGGTACGAGGGCCGTACCTTGAAGTTGTTGGATGGCACTGGTTTTGTGGCCATTTCTGATCGGAGTGGTGCCGTGACGTATGTGAGCGTCCATGGGGCCCCCATGGAATTCCCCGAGTCCCTTCTCCGGTGCTTCTTCCAGAGATTTGGCTCCGTCGTCAGTGTGAGGATACACAAGCTATCTTCTGGAAAATATGTCGGAGTGAAGACGAACATTCGTACCCTCGGGATGCGCCTGAGGTCGAACATTCCATCCTCTGTCCGACTTTTGGGGTACTACATGCGGGTGTATTATACCCGGCAACCCCATACTTGTTTCCAGTGTGGCATGTTGGGGCATCAGGCTGCCGGATGCAGTGCGGATCCGGTTGCTCCGGTCAACTTGTTCCGGGAAGAGGATTTCCCGCCGCTCCCTCTGGAGAAGGTATCCGGGGATGAGGAGGTGTGCGTTTAGTTAGCGGATGCGGCTCCCCATACATTGCCGAACGTTCCTCCGGTTGTTGCAAACTCTCCTCCGGGTCTTGCAGTGCCATCGGATGGTCTACGTGCTCCTGTCGCTGTCTCCGCTGCTCCTTAAGGCCTTCCTGGTGTTCGTTGTGACGCACCGCCGTCTTCTCCCTCGTCTTCGGCTGCTGCGCCTGGCCCTGTGTTCTCGCCTCTGGTCCCCGGATGTGCTGGGTGCTGGGGTGGCTGCGGAGCCTCCTGCTGTGTGTGGGCTGGTTTCCCCAGACGTGTTGGTAGAGGCCGCTGCCGTTCTGCGTCGGGCGTCGGTTCGTCCAGCTGGTGGGACCCGTGTTTCTGGGTCCGCTTCCGGCTCTGACGATCTCCGGCTGGAGCCCAAGCGTTCCAGGCGTTCGTCGTCTGCCTGGGCCGATGTTGGGGAATTCGGTGACTGTGGGTCCTTGGGAGTTGACGGTGTGGAACCGGATGTGTCGCTATCTCCACGGTTGGTGGTGGCAGAGGTTCATGTGCCTGCTGATGCTGGTGCCCGTGTCTCGGGGTGCCTTCCGTTCCTTCTCCGCCTGGGGACTCTCCGCCGTGGGAGGTGGTGGCTCCCACTCCCAGGGGTGTGGTTGCTGGTGCTGGGCGTGGCCTGGTTGTGACATTACGGAAGGATGCGCGCCGCCCTGGTTCCCTGCAGTCGTCTGGTGGTGTGCCCGTGGCCACTGGTGCCCCGGTGGTGGTGTCCTATGTCTGGCCCCCTCCTGTGAGGGTACGTGTTGGGAACCTGGGAGACGTGTTGCCGGCGTCGATGATGCCGCCGGGTCACTGGTCGGCGATTGCTGAGTTACTGCTGAATGACGAGCCGGGGGAATTTCATGGTGGTGTTTCCATGATGTGGGGGATTGTGGCAGTTACTCGCGTCAGAAGTGATACCATTTGGGTCCCCTGCTTACGGTTGTTTATTGCTAGGGTTCCGGATGACGTGGCATCCCCGGTGGGTGAACGAGACCCTTGGGGGTGGTTACGTTGGGAGGCGTTCAATGTGCGATTCCCACGGGTCTTGTTCCCGGGCAAGTATGTCCGCTGATTCCCTGTTTTTGTTATGTTTTTTTGCTATTTGTAGTGTTGTGTGCCCCTCTGGCGTTTTGTTTGCCCTACTGTCTTCTGTGCCCGCGCCTCTTCCTTTGTTTGTGGAGGGGCCGGTGTTTTGCAGAGTGTGTATTCTCTTCATGTATTACCATGTTGTATTGTGTTTTATTTTTATTTTTCCTTTTGTTTATATTTATGATTTGTTTGTTTGTGCATTGTCTTGTGTTATGTTTCATTTTATACATTATGATGTGTTTTGTTGTCGGTCCTTCCGGCCGGTGCTTGTTTGTTTTGTTTTATATTGTTCCTAAGTTTTGTTTACTTGCTTACATTATTTACTTGTTTGTTATTGTTATTGTTTTATAATTTGTCTTGATGTATGGTGTGTTTCTCCTGCGTTCCTCCATTGTTGCTAATTGTTGTCCTGTGCTGTCGGTCCTTCTGGCCGGTGGCTTCTATATTTATTTTTGTTTTCTGTGATATTTTATTGTGTTTATTGTCTTTACCTTGCATGCTTGCATGTAAAAATAAAAATAAAAAAAAACTTCAGAATGTGGCTGAAGAAGTGCCACTTCTTCAGTCTTCACTTCTTCAGAAGCCACTGAAGAATGTGGCTTCTGAAGAAAACTTCAGAAGCGTGGCTGCATGCTGCTCCCCTCGGTACGTCCCTTGAACTTTGAAACTGACCAATCCCGTGGCAGCCATTGATGCCTCTACAAATAAGAATTTTGGCTATGGCTGGTCGTGACATCATGAATACGACATTAGGAGAGGCCTCCCTGTTACACACAGCCATTGAGGGGTGGCTGACCCCCTCGACCACAGCCTGGAACAGTACCACCAGACTATTATTGGATTGTCAATCACTTGGAGTTTACTGCTGTACTCCATATTACACCTTGCTGTAATTTATGAATACCTTGGACGGTCATCGTGGTATTAACGGAATCCTGATAACAAGAGCTGTTACCGGCACCCACCAAGGCAGGTCCAAGTTTCATAATAACTAAACTAGAGTGCACACACTCTGTACACTAGTGAGGCGTCTGAGAATGGGGGTGTGCACTCTCCATCACACACTCAAGATAGCTGGAAATCTATTCCCTGACAAGTATGCGATTTCAAATAATAAATGGTGTTTGAATGCAGTAAATTTTCAAAAAGTTAGGTAAGCCTTTTTCCTAATTAAAATTCAATGGCTTACTGTTCAGTATTTAACCTGCCATGAATAATGTAATATGAAGTTCACAAAAATTATTACAAATTACAAAAATTACCTGTAATTACAAAAATACTTGACACCTTTAATTATAGGTGAACTATTTATATTACCAAAAAATTTTGGTAAGAAAAACATCTACTATTGCCTTCTCTTACCTTAAATGTATAGTAGTAAATATTGACTTAGCAAATTATTATATTAGTACTTACGTTAATATGTGTCTTTTCATAAAATACGTATTTAATAGGAATTATAGCTAGAGAGCATGTGTTAATGGTATGGCACGACCCGCCGACGAAAGTATTTTGAGATCCCGGTTGTGTAGCTGAGCAAACTTGCACTTGTGTACGGTTTACATAAAGCTGTGAGTGCTCTGGAGGGGTCTTGGCGTCAAGGGGTGGTCTTGGGTACAGCATTCATAAACGGTTTGTTGAATCGCGACATAATCCCTAAGAAGGCGGTAAGAACGATAACGTTTCGCAAATTCTTGCGTAACTGTTTGATGAATCCAACGTTTGGTCTCGCTTCTCGTTGCCTCCCAACTCAATTTCCTGTTCCTTTTCCTCTCTATTTCTCTTTACCTTCCTCCCTTTCTTCCTTATTCATGTCCCGATCAATGAATACCCGAATGTATCTTCCCATATCAATCGAGTTTTCAGCGCCAAAGGCTTTGGCAAGCTGCGGCCTGAAGAACTTGAGGATAAGGTTTAAATTCTGGAAACAAGAAGAGTACGGCAGCGAGAGGAGCAGAAAAATCAGTGGCCTATCCGCTGTAGATTGGGGAGTCGCGAGTCTTCTAGTATATTGATAGTATTCTTCATACGTCAACGGGCTGCGCGGCGGCTTGGAAGGCTTCAGGGTGAGTGGCGGCGGCTCACTCTTGCCGATGTTGACTTGGTGTGCTATCCCGGAGGGTAAGTTGTGGTAGATCACGTAGCAGTTGATGGAAGTTGATTGTGACTTCATTGTTCAGCTTAATTCTTGTTTCTAGTAGATTTCAGCAATCCTGGATCATTGGTCTTCTTAGAAGTCTTCGTAGTCTGACTGCATGTTGTTACAGCGCTCCTGTCGTTGGCGGGTGAAGGCGTAGTGTCCCACAGGAAATCGTAAGGTGTGTAGTCGTACTTCCGTGGAGGAGATGGTGTTCAAACTGAGACCTTCCTCATCCGATAGAAGCAGAAGCGGACGAGTTTAAGCAGCGCCTTGAACCTTAGCATTTAGTAAGAGAAGAGAATATTATGTATATGCTTTATTGAAGACTACATTGGAAAGTTATCTTTACTGGTGTTCCTTGTCCCTATTGGCTCCTCCCTATCCTACAACAGTGTGATATTTCTTGGGTAGGCCTGCGAGTCTGTACCTTGTGTAGGAGCTCTAACTATTCCCAGTCTCTAAGCCGCCGCCTCGGCCACGTGGCTGCGTCTGGTGCGGTCAGATTGTTTACAATAATTGATCGCTCCTTGATGGTAGCAACAACGGTGGTGGTGGTGGTGGTGGTTGTTGTTGTATTTTTGGTAGTGGTAACAGTTGTGGTGGTAGCTGTGATGGTAGCATCAGCAGCAGCCGTGGTGGGGTAGCAGCAGCAGCCGTGGTGGGGTAGCAGCAGCAGCCGTGGTGGCAGCAGGAGCAGCAGCATCAGCCGTGGTGGCAGGAGCAGCAGCAGCAGGAGCAGCAGCAGCAGCCGTGGAGGCAGCAGCAGCCGTGGTGGCAGCAGGAGCAGCAGCAGCAGCCGTGGTGGCAGCAGGAGCAGCAGCAGCAGCCGTGGTGGCAGCAGGAGCAGCAGCAGCAGCCGTGGTGGCAGCAGGAGCAGCAGCCGTGGTGGCAGCAGGAGCAGCAGCAGCAGCCGTGGTGGCAGCAGGAGCAGCAGCAGCAGCCGTGGTGGCAGCAGGAGCAGCAGCAGCAGTAGCAGCAGCAGCGGTGGCAGCAGCAGCAGTGGTGGCAGCAGCAGCAGCGGTGGCAGCAGCAGCAGCGGTGGCAGCAGCAGCAGCAGTGGTGGCAGCAGCAGCAGCAGCGGTGGCAGCAGCAGCAGTGGTGGCAGCAGCGGTGGTGGAGTGCCAATACACAGGGAGCTGGCAGGCGGCCCGCAGGCACTTTATCAAGTCAGGAACGTCAACATAGCTTACTTTTCCGTCTTCCTCTCTGACCCTTCCTACAGCCTGTGTCAGTTCCTGCCCCGATGTGCGCCTCTGTCCTCCTGCATTATGGCCTTTACTCTTTTACATTAAGCCTCGTGTTTTAGTTATTGAACTTCGGTTGAGTACACGTATGTGTGCTTTATTTTTTTTTTACTTTTGTGGGGGAAGGGGTAGGCGAGGCATCCTGGTCCTGTCAAACTTGGGTAAGTCCAAGTTGAACAAGTTAGTGCCACACTTTACCATACACACACTCTGTATATTAACTCGTACAATGCTTCTTACCCATGGTGACCAAGGCGACAGCGCAGTAGACTGTCTCTGCGGGCCCCTGCACACCTCTGTGGGCCCCTGCACACCTCTGCCCATGGTGGTCTCTGCGGGCCCCTGCACACCTCTGCCGCTGGTGGTCTCTGCCACCACAAATTACTAACCTCTGACATGCCAAATTAAAATGGTTATGTTAGGTACTTGCTAACAATATTAAGATTACTAATTTTATCATAGAGAACGTACACAGTGGCTCCCAGAAAAAAAAACGGGAATTCGCCATGTCGGCAAATTAGCTGAGGTACCAATATTTCTCTTAAATAAACATATAATACCTCCAGTCTGAGAGTTAAATTCGAGAACAGTATTTATCAAGGCTAAATACAACTGTAATTTATGAATAAATTAGCGTCTTCTTATAACTGATAATTAAATCAGAACACTGGACGCATCAAGGGAGGACAATGCTGGCCGAGGGACGCAGAGGCAGTTTTTTATTATTATTATTATTATTATTATTATTATTATTATTATTATTATTATTATTATTATTATTATTATTATTATTATTATTTTCTACCACAGACGTGGCCACACATTTACAATGCTAACCACATATATACATTTTCTTGTGTCTTCCATGGACAGGGTGGCTCCCTAGGCACTCAGATGTGCTGGCGTGCAGCAACAATTAACACGTCCATTTTACCTGAGCTTCGCGATACAGGAATAACAGAAGTTCCGCCCAACTGACGAGCTCTACAAACGGAAGTGTTGTTCCGAACAATTGTAATAGATTATAGTATTGGCCAGTAAATATAACTAATTTGTTGTTCGGTTACGACACGCGAGAACCACACGGAACGGGTAAGCCCTGTTCTTATTGCTAATTAATCACCTTTGAGTATAGTGTGTGTCATGGTATTAGTTTATTACCGGTAACTTCCCCGGCAGGTGCAGTTCAAGGGAGGACGCTGTATTGACCTGTTGTACCATGACGTTTCTTAAGTCGCCGTTACAGTGTTTACCTACAAGGTCCCCTGTTCGCGATTGATGTCCCAGGGCTTCTTATCAGGCCATTACGACCTTGGAGCTAAGCCATAATTGTTCACTCACTAACTTGTAGACAACTAACATTTGTAGTCCTGTTTCCCACCTCTGGTGGTATAGATTATGAAAATACAACCTTCCAAATTTGTGGATTGGGTAACAGTCCGCTTAGAATTACTTGAAATACAGTCCCTTTATTAATTTAATTTAATCATTTAATGTAAATTTATAAATAAATATTTTAATAATAATAAATAAATTCCTACTAGGAAACTTCCCCATACTAGATCAGGTGTCCTTGCCTCACTAGGACTCTGCTTCTCCTTAGCTCACATCACTCTTAACGGCTCGCTGCTCCTCCTAGGCGTGGACATGTCTCCTCCAGCACCACACCCTCCAGCTGTACCACACCCTCCAGCTGTACCACACCCTCCAGCTGTACCACATATTATCTCTTGCCTGGGACGCGACAAGTCTCCAGCATACTACACCTCACACCCGGGACATTCTCCTTATATCTGCCTCTACTCTTCTGGTTCTTAATCTCGCACACAATACCAGAGTGAAGGTTCACCACATTCACCTCAACACAGTACTTTACCCGTTCCTAAATGTCTCTTACCTCCGTGTTGCATGCTCTAAGGCCCTTAACCTACTTAAGGTTTTGTCCCATACTTCTTGGGGAGCGGATAGACGCACGCTCCTCTATTTGCATTCCTCTCTCGTCCTGTCTAAACTCGATTATGGTTGCCCTGCATACTCTTCTGCTTCTCCTTCTACTCTTCGCCGTCTTGATCCTTTGCACCATACTGGGTTGCGCCTCAGCTCAGGTGCTTTTCGTTCAACTCCTACCCTCAGCTTGTACGCTGACACTGGCTTTCTGTCTCTCCAGGACCACCGTGATCGCTACAGTCTTTGCTATCTTGCACGGTCCTTACAGCATCCTCACTCTCGCCTCTATCGTGCTTTGACTTTTACCCCTCCTGTAGTTCCTGTTCACCACCTTCCTCTTTCTGTCCGTTTGTCTCGCTTACAAGTTTCTCTTTCGGTTCATATTACTAATGTTTCTCCTCGTATTGTTCCCTCCTTGCCCCCGTGGAGGGTCCCTCTTCCCAAATTTTGTACTTCTCTGACCCGCATCACTAAAGCTTTTACCCCTCCTACAGTTCTGAAACGCCTCTTCCTTGAGCACTTTTCTTCTCACTCCCACTCCGTTCCCATCTTCACCGATGGGTCTAAGTCTGCTGACGGTGTGGGCTACTCTGTTGTTTTTCCTGACCACACTTATATGTGTCGCCTTCCTCCGGAGGCTAGCATCTTCACGCAGAACTCTATGCTATTCTCTATGCTCTTCGTCTCCTGCTTTCCTGGGGGCAATCCTCCTTCGTGGTAGTAGTTGACTCTCGTAGTGCCCTCATGGCTTTAGGGTCCTTTAATCCGGTCCACCCGGTGGTCATCGAGATTCAACATTGGCTGTTTCTTATCTCCAGTAAATTTAAGTCGGTTGCGTTTTGCTGGGTTCCCAGCCATGTTGGTGTCTCTTTAAATGAGCGTGCGGATGCTGCCGCTAAGGACGCTATCTGCACTTGTCCCATCTCCCATAAAGGTGTTCCTTATTCCGACTTTTACCCAGTTATTCATGCCTCCCTCCTTGCCCGATGGCAGAGTTGTTGGTCTTCTGTTATTGGTAACAAACTGCATACTCTTAAGACTCGTGTGTCCCAGTGGCCTTCCTCCTGCCACCGTAACCGGCGGTGGGAAACGGCTCTGGCTAGGTTACGTATTGACCATACCCGTTTAACTCACGGTCACTTAATGGAGCGCCGCCCTGCTCCTTATTGTCCAAATTGCATTATCCCTCTTACGGTCATGCATATCCTTGTTGAATGTCCTGACTTCCAGGACGAGCGTGGCTCTTGCTTTCCGACCGTCCCTCGCTGTCACTTGTCCCTCGATAGTATTCTTGTTGAATCGGATACTTTTGATATTGTTCGCCTTATGCGTTTTTGTTCTCGTATTGGCATCCTTGGTGATATTTAGCGCCCTCTGATTATCCCGCACATTTGATGGTGCTACATAGCCTTCCCGGTTTGGTGCCTTCTATTGATAATTACTTACTTACCCGTTCCTAAATGTTTTATTTGTTTTTATTCTTTTATTTGTATATACAAGTGTTGTTACATTCTTGTAAAGCCACCAGCACGCGTAGCATTTCGAGCAGGTCCTTAATCCTAATTTTCCCCTGGAATACGACCCGCCAAATCGTTTAACAACCAGGTACCATTCACTGCTGGATGAACAGAGGTTACAGTTAAGGATTGGCGCCCAATCAATCCTTCCCGACCAGGATACGAACCCAAGCCCCGGTGCTCGCGAAGCACCGGGCAAACGTTTCTACCACTGCGCTATGGGGACTGTCAGTAGAAATTGGCAGAAATCTACTACTGCTAGTAGAAATCTATCTACTACATTAATCTCCCTTTCGCATTTCTGTTCTTTTCCTTGCCACTACCACCTTCCTGCGCCTCTTCCTGCCTCCCGTCCCATCTCCCACTTCCCTTACATCTACTTTCACTGATTTGATTGATTGATTAAGATTAAGCCAACCAGGAGGTGGCACGGGCATGAATAGCCCGTAAGTGGTAGATTTTATTTTTTATTTTTAGTGAATGTATACTGTATGCTGAGGCCGCATTTAAGTCGTCGGGCTCCTATCGCGGGGGAGGATACTGCTTGACAGTGCTTCTGAGGGCGACCAGCTGACATACATTCACTGAATTCCCTTGCTTCATCACTTCCTTTGCCTCTATTCTCCTCTCACACCTGTCGTTTTAGGATTAACTGCACCTTCATGAGTTTTGTAGTGCAGGAGGCGCGTTACAGGATGAAGTTCGTGTGTGGGGAGGACAAGACGGCTCTGGCCGACCTGGGGGAAGATAGCAGGTCTTACCTCGTGGAGATGTGCCGGACATGACCCCAGGATCATTATTACCCCCCTCTCTATTACCTCTTTCTCTAGGGGGTAATAGAGAAGCTGGACTGATATAAAAATTACCAATACGCACGTGCACATTCAGATACTCCCTTGGCTCCGTCGTAATGGTAGTGTTTTCCAGGTCCAAGTGGTTGGGCACCATTCCTTCCCCCTGTCCCATCCCAAATCCTCATTTGTTGTTGTTGTTAAAGATTCGCTACCTGGAGCAAAAAGCTCCAAGTAACACGGGCTATGGTGAGCCCGTAGATAGTTATATTAAAAATCCTTATCCTGATCCCTTCCAAGTGCTATATAGTCGTAATGGCTTAGTGCTGATACTTCCCTCCCTCCAAGTGGGGTGTTTTAGGGACCTTTCCTCAGTGCCAGCTGCTAGTGCACTATGTGGGGAGGGGGGGGAGCCTTGATGGGGCTGGCTCATGCTAGGAGGCACTATGGGCTAGGGGAAGACAAGTAGGCTGAGGCTAGGACGCACCATGGGCTGGTGGGGGGAGGGACGTGGAGGTGGTTGATCCATTCATAGAAGTATGTAGCTGGCTGGCTGGCTGGTTGGCACACACCGCCTGCTTCACCCCTCAGGAAATGTTTCTTTCCCGAGTGTGTGATGTGTTGCTCCGGCCCCGAGTGTCTCACTCCTGGGTACACTCCCCCCCCATCCCCCCCCCCCCCCCCCCGCACTCACCACTCCAACGTTACCTCGCACTAAATGTTCACGGTCCCAGCGAGCTGACATTTTTTTTTTTTTAATTTTCCCCCGAGGGACGAGTTTATTAGCCAGCGCTAATAAAATAGCGTCACTCATCCTGTGAGTACTAAATAGTACCAAATACTATTACTAAATAATGAGTACTAAATAATAATGTACTATAATAATATATAGTATATTATAATAGTATATAGTATATATAGTATATAGTATATAGTATATATAATATATATATATAGTATATATATATAATATATATATATAATATAATATATATAATATATATAATATATATTATATATAATATATATAATATATATTATTATATTATATATAATATAATATATATATAATATAATATATATATATAATATATATATATATATATATATATATATATATATATATATATATATATATATATATAATATATATAGTATAGTATATATATACTATAATAATATATATAATGTGTAAATAATAGAGTACTAAATAATAATGAGTACTAAATAGCGTCACTCATCCTGTGAGTGGACACACCGCCATAGTGACAGTATTGGGCAGCGTCACTCATCCTGTGAGTAGACACACCGCCATAGTGACAGTATTGGGCAGCGCCACTCATCCTGTGAGTGAACACACCGCCATAGTGACAGTATTGGGCAGCGCCACTCATCCTGTGAGTGGACACACCGCCATAGTGACAGTATTGGGCAGCGCCACTCATCCTGTGAGTGGACACACCGCCATAGTGACAGTATTGGGCAGCGTCACTCATCCTGTGAGTGGACACACCGCCATAGTGACAGTATTGGGCAGCGCCACTCATCCTGTGAGTGGACACACCGCCATAGTGACAGTATTGGGCAGCGTCACTCATCCTGTGAGTGGACACACCGCCATAGTGACAGTATTGGGCAGCGCCACTCATCCTGTGAGTGGACACACCGCCATAGTGACAGTATTGGGCAGCGTCACTCATCCTGTGAGTGGACACACCGCCATAGTGAGAGTATTGGGCACCGCCACTCATCCTGTGAGTGGACACACCGCCATAGTGACAGTATTGGGCAGCGCCACTCATCCTGTGAGTGGACACACCGCCATAGTGACAGTATTGGGCAGCGTCACTCATCCTGTGAGTGGACACACCGCCATAGTGACAGTATTGGGCAGCGCCACTCATCCTGTGAGTGGACACACCGCCATAGTGACAGTATTGGGCAGCGCCACTCATCCTGTGAGTGGACACACCGCCATAGTGACAGTATTGGGCAGTGTCACTCATCCTGTGAGTGGACACACCGCCATAGTGACAGTATTGGGCAGCGCCACTCATCCTGTGAGTGGACACACCGCCATAGTGACAGTATTGGGCAGCGCCACTCATCCTGTGAGTGGACACACCGCCATAGTGACAGTATTGGGCAGCGTCACTCATCCTGTGAGTGGACACACCGCCATAGTGAGAGTATTGGGCAGCGCCACTCATCCTGTGAGTGGACACACCGCCATAGTGAGAGTATTGGGCAGCGCCACTCATCCTGTGAGTGGACACACCGCCATAGTGACAGTATTGGGCAGCGCCACTCATCCTGTGAGTGGACACACCGCCATAGTGGCAGTATTGGGCAGCGCCACTCATCCTGTGAGTGGACACACCGCCATAGCAGCATGTCTGCTACTCCACTCATCCTGTGAGTGGACACACCGCCATAGCAGCATGTCTGCTACTCCACTCATCCTGTGAGTGGACACACCGCCATAGCAGCATGTCTGCTACTCCACTCCTCCCAATAGGAAGAAAACCCGCTGGGTTGTTCATCCTGTCACTTGTACCCAGACACAGCTGGGACTTGCTTAACTGTCTCAAGTGAACAGCTCCTCAAACAAGAAGATAAACATTTGTCAAACCATAAAAATTTACGTTACCTTGCGATTGCAAAATGGGGGAAACTTTTAGGATCAGTATCTATATTTGACAAATAGTATTTTCCTAACTCAAGCAATGTGGAGTTTATTATTCTACACACTTCTAATGACTCATGTCCACACACTCTCAGGTAGTGGCCAAGGCGGTGTCCGTCACTCTCACCACAGATTCTGCTACTCCTCTGTTCAGCTGTTCTTTCTATTCCGAATCTCCATGGATATTTGTATCCAAGACGGATTCTCGCTATTAATGATTCTCTCCCGCGTCCACATACTCTTCGTCCATAATGATTGGGATTGCCAGCAGCAACCATGTTGTACCAGCGTACAGGTTCACTGGTTTGTGCTTCTACCTTCCTTTCCTCAGTAACCTTGTCACGGTGATGTTGTCTGGTCCAGGGACCTGGATGGTCCCTGGATGGTCCATACCTCTAATTTGTAGCATAGTCTTGGGTATGAAGTATTCAATATGGTCTCCTTCAGCAGCCAGCACATCTGCTAGTTCATTTCCAGATTCAAACATGGGAGGGGATCTACAGGAATTTGACGACTCTTCCTTCATTGGTTGGTACTCTCACAACTCTCTTGATTTCAGCGATTATCGCAGGGTTTTCTTCCATTATTTTTACTAAAGCTTTGTAATGTTGCTTTTGAATCAGTACAGATCAGTGCACCGTTAATGTTTCGTTCAAAACATCATAACAATGGCAGTTAGCTCTGCTTGTGTTGAAGTCATAGTTCTCAATATGTGCTCTTTCTTCACTTGCGTTTTGAAAGGCATCGTTCCTAATTACAGTGTATGCTGCACAGTCCTGCCATTTGTAGGATTAGATGACCCATCAGTGTAGATTTGATCTAATTCATTCCTGGCTTGTTTATACGTTTCCCCAAGAAACTTGTGCCTCATGTCTTGTGGTATCATGTTGGACTTTTTCGGTGTCATCTCATTGATGATAATCCTGCATGAGTCATCCTCCCAGGGAGGTAACCTCTCTACAGGCAGGAGCTCACAGGCTTGCTCAAGCAAGTTCTTCGAGGTAACAGAGTGATCTGTGATGTCATTTGTTTATTGCCGCCGGAGGCGGTTAGTTTATTGTGCACCCCATACCCATCCTGTGAGCGGTAGCGCAAAAAAAGCATTACAGAGGGCACAAAAGGTCTTTATCAAACCTCATCTTAGATTACGATGCCATTTTTGCTTTTCCTGATTCCTCCTGTAAGTAACACAGAACTTAGTTTTGTCTTGGCAATATCATTATAATGGGGATCTCTGGCTCATATCTTAATTGCAAGCTTAACATTCAGTTCATTAACTCTGCTTTTAACACTGGGGAGGGACGACTCCTCTCGTAGAGTAGATGTTTGGGCAGTTCTTGGAACTCCATGAATATTGTCATGGCTAAAGTTTATAATAGTTGTGAACTACCATAACACCTGTCAAACCGTAAATATGAATAACAATGTTATGATCATTGTTTATATTCATGAACATGTTCAATATTGTTCATATTCGTTGCAACGAAATCCCCCCCCCCCCCAAAAAAAAAAAACACTAAACGCGCGCACACTAACTGTTGTCGCTGCCAGCCATCTTCCACCTCACAGCTCTTGTATATTAATACAAGGCAACTACACCTGAGCAGCGCCCTGTGTTACGATGCCCTCGCACGCACGTGTCTTGCCCTCGCACACGCGTGTCTTGCCCTCGCACGCGCATGTCTTGCCTTCGCACACGCGTGTCTTGCCCTCACACACGCGTGTCTTGCCCTCGCACGCGCGTGTCTTGCCCTCGCACGCGCGTGTCTTGCCCTCGCACGCGCGTGTCTTGCCCTCGCACGCGCGTGTCTTGCCCTCGCACGCGCGTGTCTTGCCCTCGCACGCGCGTGTCTTGCCCTCGCACGCGCGTGTCTTGCCCTCGCACGCGCGTGTCTTGCCCTCGCACGCGCGTGTCTTGCCCTCGCACGCGCGTGTCTTGCCCTCGCACGCGCGTGTCTTGCCCTCGCACGCGCGTGTCTTGCCCTCGCACGCGCGTGTCTTGCCCTCGCACGCGCGTGTCTTGCCCTCGCACGCCACATCTTTGTATTGTAAACATAGGCTTTAAGGACACACTGTATTGCAATTACATATGATAGCGACGAGGGTTCTGCAAGAGGTACTCCCCCCTCCCCCCAGAGTTACTTCGTACTCTGATGGTCCCTGGAGTACTCCTGAGAGGTCCTTGGTACTCTTACGGTCCCTGGAGTACTCCTGGGAGGTCCTTGGTACTCTTACGGTCCCTGGAGTACTCCTGAGAGGTCCTTGGTACTCTTACGGTGCCTGGAGTACTCCTGGGAGGTCCTTGGTACTCTTACGGTCCCTGGAGTACTCCTGAGAGGTCCTTGGTACTCTTACGGTCCCTGGAGTACTCCTGAGAGGTCCTTGGTACTCTTACGGTCCCTGGAGTACTCCTGAGAAGTTCTTGGTACTCTTATGGTCCCTGGAGTACTTCCGAGAGGTCCTTGGTACTCTGATGGTCCCTGGAGTACTCCTGGGAGGTCCTTGGTACTCTGATGGTCCCTGGAATACTCCTGAGAGGTTCTTGGTACTCTTATGGTCCCTGGACTACTCCTGAGAGGTCTTTGGTACTCTGATGGTCTCTGGAGTACTCCTGAGAGGTCCTTGGTACTCTTATGGTCCCTGGAGTACTCCTTGAGAGTACAAAGATTACATTTAAAAAGTATGTTTAACTGAGTTTGTAAGTATTTTTACTTGGTCATTTATCATGAAAGGAGTGAGTTTGTATGTTGGCACCAGTCAATAGGGTGTTAACAGCACAGAATAATTTCTCTGAGCAATGCAGGAGATAAAGGGTCTCTCATGACTTCAAAGCCATGAGAGAGCAGCCATGTTGCTGCTGACAAAGCAAAAGGTCGTGTTGACTTGCATGATTATCTCAAGTATGGTTGGAAGCTTCAGTTCTTCCAACATGAGTGAAGATGATTCTTGATGCATCTTGGGGCACCAAGAATTACCCTCATGGCTTCATTCTGTGCTACTTCTAGCTTCTTAAGAACAGAGGCGGGGAATTAGGCACGGGGCGTCATAATCAACTTGGGATCTGACACATCATGTAGAATAGTTTATTATATTTAACAATAGAGGGGGTACCCGGCGGAGCCCGGGTCTCTCTCCTTTCCATTCTAACGCCCTTCCTACCTCAGTCTCCCTCCCATTCTCCAGGTGTCTCCCGTTCTCTCTTGGGGGGGGGGGGGGGGGGACATGTTCGAAGAAGTTTTAGTATTGTTATGCTCCCTGGTTTGATTTGGCTCGTGCCTGACACAGGAATAAACAATACCTAGGCCTATCACGTTCTTATGTTCAAGAGTATGATCCCAACATTCCTGTGAGGTCATTCGTAACTGACACAAATGAAACGATGAAAGAGGAACACAGAAACGAAGATATAAAATCAACAATAATATTATATAGCTGACATACATGATTTAAATGTGTGTTAATTGATCACAGTCGACAATATAAATTCAGATGGACATAGTTATATATAATCACTGAATGCCAGATGGGTTAAACGCACTACGGCTTAGAACACAAGCACACATTACTTAACTGACAAGACATGTTGTCACCAGACCTTACTGCCTGCTACTGACTCTTTGAGGCCACGTCAGCAGTGAGTCCTTACCCCCCCCCCCCCCTAGTTATCACGTCTGACTAATAACTCTTTACTAACACACTACAAACTGAAATAATTCGTATCAAACATTTATAATCAGACTAACATACTATTTCATACATTCTAATATGGGATAACAAAAAGTATAACATTCTTATAGGTTTAACTAAACAATTACTTATATGTAAGGAATGGTGCTACATAGCCTTTCCGGCTTGTGCCTTCTTTTGATAATTACTTAATTACTTATATATAAGGATACTCAAGACGGCATCACAGACAGCCCAGATCTGCCCGTCTCCCTCTCTGTACAAGTATTTAACACTAACACTTCCTGTCCACTTAATCCAAGCTCTTTTCCTCAGACAATGGAGTATAATACTCTCTCATACATTCTAATCCATCATAAAACATAATATAGCAGCCCACTAAATATATATGAGATACAATATACAAATACACTCCTACAGTCTGAGATGGGTGATAAGATAGGTTTGTTTTCTTGCAGGGATATTCCTGCGCGGGCCCTAAGCCTCTGACTGGCACACTAGGTGCTGCTTGTTTCTGTTTTACTTGGGCGGAGTATGCCACTCAAACCATCTGGCCTCCTTTATATCTCTAGAAACTCCTCTTGCTTCAGATATCACCGCTCTTAGCAGAGTTCTTCCTTCTGGCCTGGGGTTTCTCTTTAGATGTTTTCTGAAGATGTTGACTGTGGTTTTGTTCTTTAACTTCATTACTATAGAACCAATAGTTCTTTCGCTTTGTGTTTCTTGGGATAATGATTGGAATAGCTTTGTTTGCAGCAGCTGCAATGGCTTCCTGCAGATTGGTCTCGTGTATGTTCAAATCCTCAGGTGGCGTGTATAGTGTATACCATTTTTTAAGTTCCTCTTGGTATATATTCCAGTTGGCTTTTTTAAATGCCACCTAGGTTGTGCAGGTGGTCGTTCTGTTTAGTGTTGTGACAGTAGCATAGTGGTCACTGGTGATCACCGGGTCTACTTCCCACTTCGCCTGATGCTTGAGTGCTGTTGAGATTAATGTAAGATCAAGGGAACCTCCTAGAATGTGAGTGGGTTCCCAGTAGAAGTGTAATCTCAGGTACTTCTCGCAGAGCGGTAGCTAAATGGTGCCCTTCTGCATTGGCTGGCCCAGTCGCACCTAACTCTTGATGATGAACATTAAGATCCCAGTAATAATTACATTTTCCTGCGTGGCCAAGGTAAGCACTGCCTCTGCTTCTAGTTTACATCTAGGGGGCTTGTAGACGTTGTATATGAGGAGCTCAATATTAGCCATATTCACTGTTACTGCTAATACCTATACTCCATCCCCACACGAAACTGGGTCTATTTTCTTGCTGGGTATGGTGGAATTTGGATTCTTTTACCATGTCGTGGCCTAGTCGACTAAGGCAGCGTCTAGGATCATCCAGGACGTAAGTTCGAACTCTCATTACAGCCCTTGTGGATTTGTTAATTTGATGCATCACGCTATTGTGATCTGTGTGTGTAAGGATTAAGGTGGTTCTGTTATTCATGTACCCCCTCCCCCCCTACCGAGGTATGAGAACAACCTTCCCTTAACTTCAAAAGAGGCTGATTGTTCGAAGATTAATTCAGAGCCCTGGTCAGTGGTCAGAGCGATGACCAGTGAAGCGTGCTGTCCACTCAGCCTGTGGCTGAGTGGACAGCACGCTGGATGCGTAATCCTTTGGTCAGGGGCTCGATTCCCGGCGCTTGCTGGAAACAAAATGGTCAGTTTCTTTCACCCTGATGCCCCTGTTACCGAGCAGTAAATAGGTACCTGGAAGTTAGACAGCTGTTACGGGCTGCTTCCTAGGGGTTGGGGGGGGGGGAGGGAAATAGTAGTTAGTAACAGGCGATTGATTGACAGTTGAGAGGCGGGCCGAAAGAGCAAAGCTCAACCTCCCGCAAAACACAACTAGGTGAATACACACACACACACACACTCTCACTCTCTCACACACACACACACACACACACACACACACACACACACACACACACACACACACACACACACACACACACACACACACACACACACATGTAACAAATGGAGGGAAAAAAATTATAGTCGTAGTCATATATAATCCACCACCAAATGACAGAAGACCTAGACAGGAATATGATAGAAATAACATGGCCACCATTAACATAATAGAAAGAGCAGCTTCTGTTGCTAGCAGGAATGGATCTGGACTACTAATTATGGGGGGACTTCAACCATGGGAAGATAGATTGGAAGAACAGAGACCCGCATGGAGGACCAGAAACATGGAGGGCTAAGCTGCTGGACGTGGCAACAAGAAACTTTCTAAGCCAGCACATCAAAGAACCAACAAGAATGAGAGGAGAAGATGAACCAGCAATGCTTGATTTGATATTTACCCTAAATGAGTGGGATATAAGAGAAGTTAAGATGGAAGTGCCCTTGGGAATGAGTGACCACAGTGTATTGAACTTTGAGTACCTGGTAGAGCTAGGACTTATCTCCCCCAAAAAAGAACTAGGAATCAAAAGGCTGGCATACCGAAAGGGAAATTATGAACAGATGAGAAGTTTCCTAAGTGAAATACCTTGGGACACAGACCTCAGAGATAAGTCTGTACAGGGTATGATGGACTATGTTACCCAAAAGTGTCAGGAGGCAGTAAACAGGTTCATCCCGGCCCAAAGGGAAAAATCCGAGAAGCAACAGAAGAATCCATGGTATAATAGGGCATGTATGGAAGCGAAGAAACTGAACAAAAGGGCGTGGAGGAACTTCCGGAATAACAGAACACCAGAAAGCAGAGAGAGATACCAGAGAACCAGGAATGAGTAAGTCAGGGTGAGAAGAGAAGCAGAGAAAAGTTTTGAAAATGATATAGCAAACAAAGCCAAGACCGAACCAAAGCTACTCCACAGTCACATCAGAAGGAAAACAACAGTGAAAGAACAGGTATTGAAACTTCGAACAGGCGAGGACAGGTATACAGAGAATGGCAGAGGTGTGTGTGAAGAACTCAACAAGAGGTTCCAGGAGGTCTTCACAATAGAACAAGGTGAGGTCACTGTGCTAGGAGAAAGGGAGGTAAACCAGGCGGCCTTGGAAGAGTTCGAAATTACCAGAGAGGAGGTCAAGAGACACCTGCTGGATCTGGATGTTAGAAAGGCTGTTGGTCCAGATGGGATCTCACCATGGATACTGAAAGAGTGTGCAGAGGCACTTTGCTTACCACTCTCCATAGTGTATAGTAAGTCACTGGAGACGGGAGACCTACCAGAAATATGGAAGACGGCGAATGTGGTCCCAATATACAAAAAGGGCGACAGGCAAGAGGCACTGAACTACAGGCCAGTGTCCTTGACTGGTATACCATGCAAGGTGATGGAGAAGATCGTGAGAAAAAACCTGGTAACACATCTGGAGAGAAGGGACTTCGTGACAAATCGCCAACATGGGTTCAGGGAGGGCAAATCTTGCCTTACAGGCTTGATAGAATTCTACGATCAGGTGACAAAGATTAAGCAAGAAAGAGAGGGCTGGGCGGACTGCATTTTCTTGGATTGTCGGAAAGCCTTTGACACAGTACCGCATAAGAGGCTGGTACATAAGCTGGAGAGACAGGCAGGTGTAGCTGGTAAGGTGCTCCAGTGGATAAGTGAGTATCTAAGCAATAGGAAGCAGAGAGTTACGGTGAGGGGTGAGACCTCCGATTGGCGTGAAGTCACCAGTGGAGTCCGACAGGGCTCTGTACTCGGTCCTATCTTGTTTCTGATATATGTAAATGATCTCCCAGAGGGTATCAATTCATTTCTCTCAATGTTTGCAGACGATGCTAAAATTATGAGAAGGATTAAAACAGAAGAGGACTGTTTGAGGCTTCAAGAAGACCTAGACAAGCTGAAGGAATGGTCAAACAAATGGTTGTTAGAGTTTAACCCAACCAAATGTAATGTAATGAAGATAGGTGTAGGGAGCAGGAGGCCAGATACAAGGTATCATCTGGGAGAGGAAATTCTTCAGGAGTCAGAGAAGGAAAAAGACTTGGGGGTTGATATCACGCCAGACCTGTCTCCTGCAGCACATATCAAGCGGATAACATCAGCGGCATATGTCAGGCTGGCCAACATACGAACGGCATTCAGAAACTTGTGTAAAGAATCATTCAGAACTTTGTATACCACATATGTCAGGCCAATCCTGGAGTATGCAGCCCCAGCATGGAGTCCATATCTAGTCAAGGATAAGACTAAACTGGAAAAGGTTCAAAGGTTTGCCACCAGACTAGTACCCGAGCTGAGAGGTATGAGCTACGAGGAGAGACTACGGGAATTAAACCTCACTTCGCTGGAAGACAGAAGAGTTAGGGGGGACATGATCACCACATTCAAGATTCTGAAGGGAATTGATAGGGTAGATAAAAACAGTATTTAACACAAGGGGAACACGTACAAGGGGACACAGGTGGAAACTGGGTGCCCAAATGAGCCACAGAGATATTAGAAAGAACTTTTTTAGTGTCAGAGTGGTGGACAAATGGAATGCATTAGGAAGAGATGTGGTGGAGGCTGACTCCATACACAGTTTCAAGTGTAGATATGATAGAGCCCGATAGGCTCAGGAATCTGTACACCTGTTGATTGACGGTTGAGAGGCGGGACCAAAGAGCCAGAGCTCAACCCCCGCAAACACAACTAGGTGAGTACACACACACACACACACACACACACACACACACACACACACACACACACACACACACACACGCACGCACACTCGGTTGAGAGGCGGGACCAAAGAGCCAGAGCTCAACCCCCGCAAACACAACTAGGTGAGTACACTCACTCACTCACTCACTCACTGTCTCACTGTCTCTCACTCACTCACTGTCTCTCACTCTCACACTCACTCGCGCTATATTTTCATGGTACGGAAACAAAGATGCAAAAAAGTATGAAATTTCTCATTTGCGAACAGAGTTGTGTAGACCAGGGCACTCCACACCGCAGACCCTCACCCCACTAGTTGGTCACTATAGAAATAAAATGGGCCACAACAAACGGCAGCACCGCTCCTGTGCCAGGTAAGTCCACTACGGGCTCACCATAGCCCGTGCTACTTGCAACTTGTTCCGAGTAGCTGAATCTATAACAGCAGCAGCAACAAACGGGAAAAATCCTCACACAATACGCGAGTGATAGCGAGTCTCCTTCACACTCATTGAAGGAGACTCGGACAACCCATTCACCTGTTCAGATAGTAGTTTTTGTAACTATGTCCACCATAGTACAAAGATTGACGTTCTAAGCAATTAGATAATTGAATTTTGTGCTATTCACTTTATAATTCGAAAAAAAGTGTAGCTTAAAAACTAACAAATATTCCTAGGCCTAGTATAGCACATATATGTACTATATTAGGCCTCAGATATCGTTTATTAAGGCTAAGAAGGTTAGGTTAGTTTAGTTCGTCTTTGTAACATATACAGAAAAATATTTTCCTGTTTCTCCAAATTCAGTAGTACCGATTTCTACTTTATTATTACGTTATACGTCGGTATATGTACTATGGCCCTCTTCGTTAGTATTAGTACGACCTAGACAGATGGATGGGGCTGCATTACTCGTGTTGACTAAGGCGCGACGACACTGGAGGGGTCGGATGAGCCTAACACACAACACTACACTTTAGGAGCCTAATGTACTCTTGGTGCTGCCGGAGACCAGCGCCCACCACTCAACATGTGTTCCACAGCTGCTCGCAAATCCTTGCTAAGTTTTCATCGATTTCTCTCATAATTAGGAAGGTTTTAGCAATTCAAATCCATCAGTAGGTATTGTGAATGCATTATGCATATGTTCTTAATTTAAAACTGAAATATTTAGCGATAATATCATTGGTTTTGCTGTTTCTGTTCTGCAACATTCGTTCTTGCTCCCAGTGTGTGGAGGAGCGGTACTCTGGCTGCTTTACACGGGCACCACGTTATGTCCATTGTTCTCAACTTAATAAACCTTCGTAAATCAGCGAAAATCTGCTATGTTTAACATTTAGACATCATGCTCCTCCAGGGATTAATTGTTATTTTTGGCATCCATGCAGTGATCAATAGGCTAAAATTAACTAACTCAATAACTATGTTCTTTTGCTCCATTTTAGTGACCAGTTGATTTAGATTCGTGGATTGCATGGAATTTTTTGTTTATATATTTTTTCTAAAAATAGGAATATGTACTTTAAATGAATAGGTTCCATCCATAATTATATATTTATCATATGCCAATAGTAAATAAAGGAATAAAGGAACATAATTCACAGAGCTTGGGTATTCCAAATAGGCACACTGGGTCGCTGTACAATGCTCTTCTTGCTGTGGGTCGCAGTAAAAAAAAAGTTTGAACAACGCTGGTTTAGGTGGTTGGAACAAGTTAGTAGTTTCAAAGCTTAATATGGCAAAGAGTACGAGGAAGACGGGACACCATAAGCGTAATGCTCATCATGTAACTACATACAGTTAGTACACACACAGCTGAATAACCTAACCGGTTCCAGTATCCCAGGATTAAATCCCTTGCCCGAAATGCTTTGCGTCATAGTCGCTTTAGGCATTGTATGTACTAGCTCTATCTATAAATTCATCAATATTTGTATCACACCTTGTATGTATGTATGTATGTATGTACTTTACCTGAATAAACATTTGAATTTGAACTTGAATAATGAAAGGAGTACCTTAGTGACCGCGTTGATGGGTTACTTTCACCCAGTATTATTAGCGTCCAACAAATATAACTTCCCTGTTGTTTATAGTTCCGTCAGTCACCTTGAGGAGGGCGTCGTGCTGAGGGCAGACAGTGTCAGAGGCAGTGATAGACTATATTGATACATTAGACGTCGTGTGTCACCGGTCAATAACAGTGTAAGAGGTGGAGCCGCCAGCTGTAGCCTGGTGCAGGCTGACTCACACCACCGTCTGGCAGGGGTGTCACGCCTCCACCTGTCACCCAGACGCCACCTACATCTGGCAGCCAGCCGCCGTCATCTGGCAGTGTGGTCTTAATTGATTTACTTGAATTTTCCTGATGGCCACTATCTCTAGTGGCTTCTACGAAGACAGGAAGCCGGCGTTTTGTCAAACTTCCCCATTTGTTCTGATTTTATCAAGCTGGATTTTAAAATTCATCAGTGTTTTGGCCTTTACGGCTTCAGCGGGTAGGCGGTTCCATGGGTTTATAAACCTGTGGGTGAAAAAGCACCAGCTGTTGTCTGTCCTACACTGTGGCGTGTTGAGCTTGAAACTGTTGCTCCTTGTTTGTGTTGCATCTGACCTTTTGAAGATATTGTCTGGATCAATTTCATCCAAATTATTCAGTATTTTAAAAGTTTTGATGAGATCAGCTTTATTGTATCTGGTTTGCAGAGGTGTTAGTCCCGTGGCCCTCAACCTGCCCTGGTACGGGAGTCGACTAAGTTCTGGTTTTAAAGGCTGCCTTTTTTTGTCACTCGGTGTTAAACCTTTGCCAAAGCTTTAGTTTCTTTGTTAACGATACAGCAGTACAGCTGTTCCATACAGCTGTTCCAGTCTGTATAACAATTATAAAATCAATGAGCAGACTGAAGGCCTACTATACACAAGTCTATACTTGTGAATCGTCCTCTGAAAACGGTTGCAGGTCGATGTTTACTTTTAGAAGCCCGAAGTCCTCACCACTCCATCACGTCATTATTTTTGTCTAGCAAAGGGTCAGGATAATCGTGTGGCCGCTGGTGACCGTCTCTAGCGCCTGGTGATCCTCTCTAACACCTGGTGAGCGGTCAGTAGTCTCTGACAACGGGCCGTCGCCTATCCCAGCAACAGGTTCAGTAAAACGTCTGGCATTAAGCTTGCTATATACGTTTGACGGCACGTTTAATACCAACGTCTGGGAGCAGTTTTAATATCAATATCTGGCGGCAGGTATATTATCAACATTTGGATGGTAGTTTATAATCAACGTTTGGGAACGGATGATCATCTTCGTCTGGCAGTGGGTAGTAACCAGGGCCTGACGATCACCCGTCTTGTTGTCTAGCACCATGCAATGGCCCATGTCTGGTAGTCACGAGCGTTTGGTGGTGGTCATGTACGTCTGCTAGCAGGTAGTCACGAGCGTTTGGTGGTGGTCATGTACGTCTGCTAGCAGGTAGTCACGAGCGTTTGGTGGTGGTCATGTACGTCTGCTAGCAGGTAGTCACGAGTGTTTGGTGGTGGTCATGTACGTCTGCTAGCAGGTAGTCACGAGTGTTTGGTGTTGGTCAGCACGTCTGCTAGCAGGTAGTCACGAGTGTTTGGTGGTGGTCAGCACGTCTGCTAGCAGGTAGTCACGAGTGTTTGGTGGTGGTCAGCACGTCTGCTAGCAAGTAGTCACGAGTGTTTGGGAGTGTGGGGGGTTACGTGAATCGTCTAGATACGCTCTTGGCCCGACCATTAAGAGTCGTACGCTGCTTTGTACATAGCCTAGAAGACGCCTAGTTTGGTTTAATAAGAATTAAAGGGAGGCGAGATGCCGAAGATTTGAATGATTTAAGTCTTAAATTGCCCCTGCTGCCTTCACCGGCCCCGGCTGCCTTCACCGGCCCCTGCTGCCTTCACCGGCCCCTGCTGCCTTCACCGGCCCCTGCTGCCATCACCGGCCCCTGCTGCCATCACCGGCCCCTGCTGCCATCACCGGCCCCTGCTGCCATCACCGGCCCCTGCTGCCATCACCGGCCCCTGCTGCCATCACCGGCCCCTGCTGCCATCATCGGCCCCTGCTGCCATCATCGGCCCCGGCTGCCTTCACCGGCCCCGGCTGCCTTCACCGGCCCCGGCTGCCTTCACCGGCCCCGGCTGCCTTCACCGGCCCCGGCTGCCTTCACCGGCCCCGGCTGCCTTCACCGGCCCCGGCTGCCTTCACCGGCCCCGGCTGCCTTCACCGGCCCCGGCTGCCTTCACCGGCCCCGGCTGCCTTCACCGGCCCCGGCTGCCTTCACCGGCCCCGGCTGCCTTCACCGGCCCCGGCTGCCTTCACCGGCCCCGGCTGCCTTCACCGGCCCCTGCTGCCTTCACCGGCCCCTGCTGCCTTCACCGGCCCCTGCTGCCTTCACCGGCCCCGGCTGCCTTCACCGGCCCCGGCTGCCTTCACCGGCCCCGGCTGCCATAACCGGCCCCGGCTGCCATCACCGGCCCCGGCTGCCATCACCGGCCCCGGCTGCCTTCACCGGCCCCGGCTGCCTTCACCGGCCCCTGCTGCCTTCACCGGCCCCTGCTGCCTTCACCGGCCCCTGCTGCCTTCACCGGCCCCTGCTGCCTTCACCGGCCCCGGCTGCCTTCACCGGCCCCGGCTGCCATAACCGGCCCCGGCTGCCATAACCGGCCCCGGCTGCCATCACCGGCCCCTGCTGCCTTCACCGGCCCCTGCTGCCTTCACCGGCCCCTGCTGCCTTCACCGGCCCCGGCTGCCTTCACCGGCCCCTGCTGCCTTCACCGGCCCCTGCTGCCTTCACCGGCCCCTGCTGCCTTCACCGGCCCCTGCTGCCTTCACCGGCCCCTGCTACCTTCACCGGCCCCTGCTGCCTTCACCGGCCCCTGCTGCCATCACCGGCCCCTGCTGCCTTCACCGGCCCCGGCTGCCTTCACCGGCCCCGGCTGCCTTCACCGGCCCCTGCTGCCTTCACCGGCCCCTGCTGCCTTCACCGGCCCCTGCTGCCATCACCGGCCCCTGCTTCCATCACCGGCCCCTGCTGCCATCACCGGCCCCTGCTGCCATCACCGGCCCCTGCTGCCATCACCGGCCCCTGCTGCCATCACCGGCCCCGGCTGCCTTCACCGGCCCCGGCTGCCTTCACCGGCCCCGGCTGCCTTCACCGGCCCCGGCTGCCTTCACCGGCCCCGGCTGCCTTCACCGGCCCCGGCTGCCTTCACCGGCCCCGGCTGCCTTCACCGGCCCCGGCTGCCTTCACCGGCCCCTGCTGCCTTCACCGGCCCCTGCTGCCTTCACCGGCCCCTGCTGCCTTCACCGGCCCCTGCTGCCTTCACCGGCTCCTGCTGCCTTCACCGGCTCCTGCTGCCTTCACCGGCCCCGGCTGCCTTCACCGGCCCGGCTGCCTTCACCGGCCCCGGCTGCCTTCACCGGCCCCGGCTGCCTTCACCGTCCCCGGCTGCCTTCACCGGCCCCGGCTGCCTTCACCGGCCCCGGCTGCCTTCACCGGCCCCGGCTGCCTTCACCGGCCCCGGCTGCCTTCACCGGCCCCGGCTGCCTTCACCGGCCCCGGCTGCCTTCACCGGCCCCTGCTGCCTTCACCGGCCCCTGCTGCCATCACCGGCCCCTGCTGCCATCACCGGCCCCTGCTGCCTTCACCGGCCCCTGCTGCCTTCACCGGCCCCTGCTGCCATCACCGGCCCCTGCTGCCTTCACCGGCCCCTGCTGCCTTCACCGGCCCCGGCTGCCTTCACCGGCCCCGGCTGCCTTCACCGGCCCCTGCTGCCTTCACCGGTCCCTGCTGCCTTCACCGGTCCCTGCTGCCTTCACCGGCCCCTGCTGCCTTCACCGGCCCCTGCTGCCTTCACCGGCCCCGGCTGCCTTCACCGGCCCCAGCTGCCTTCACCGGCCCCTGCTGCCTTCACCGGCCCCGGCTGCCTTCACCGGCCCCGGCTGCCTTCACCGGCCCCGGCTGCCTTCACCGGCCCCTGCTGCCTTCACCGGCCCCTGCTGCCATCACCGGCCCCTGCTGCCATCACTGGCCCCTGCTGCCATCACCGGCCCCTGCTGCCATCACCGGCCCCTGCTGCCATCACCGGCCCCTGCTGCCTTCACCGGTCCCTGCTGCCATCACCGGCCCCTGCTGCCTTCACCGGCCCCTGCTGCCTTCACCGGCCCCTGCTGCCATCACCGGCCCCTGCTGCCATCACCGGCCCCTGCTGCCTTCACCGGCCCCTGCTGCCTTCACCGGCCCCTGCTGCCTTCACCGGCCCCTGCTGCCTTCACCGGCCCCTGCTGCCTTCACCGGCCCCTGCTGCCATCACCGGCCCCTGCTGCCATCACCGGCCCCTGCTGCCTTCACCGGCCCCTGCTGCCTTCACCGGTCCCTGCTGCCATCACCGGCCCCTGCTGCCTTCACCGGCCCCTGCTGCCTTCACCGGCCCCTGCTGCCTTCACCGGCCCTGCTGCCATCACGTACCCGAAGTTCGTAGCGGGAAAGCCGCCAGTTGTCACCAGCCACCTAGGGGGGGGGGACAACGTGACGAAGTGTCGCACGTCGGACCCACAAAGGTGTAGTTTAATGTCACCAGAAGGGAGGTTAAGCGTAGCAGTACTCACGGGCAGCGTAGAGAAGTTACCGGTCAACTTCTACAGGAAAATTTGGAGAATTGGACCGTGACGTCGGTATATACCTGTTTGTCTCAAGAGGCGGTGCTGGGGCATCCAGAGTGGCTCCGCGGGCCGCTCCAGGTGGTGTATACTGTGGACAGCGCCTGGGTGGCGGTCCTGGTCCTGGTGCCTCGGCAGCAGCCCTTGCGGTAGCAACTTCCGAGCCGCATCACTTCTACATGGGAGGAGAGGACCAGTAATCAAGGTGGGAGATAGACGAAGGTCTGGGAGACATTCTCCAAATTCCGGTTGGATCTTCAGAGATCAGTCGTCAGCCGTTCGTCGACTAGGAAAAGTAAGAAATAAAGCGTGACTACTTAGGAGTACTGGAGAGGAGCTCTGCAGGAACCACACACACGAATAATGAAAGAAGCAAGTGGTGGAAGCATCTACCAACTGCAACAGGCTGCTAAGACCGAAGTCATCGTTCTTCAGTGGCAAGGAAAATTCAATTTCTGCCCCACTCCCCATGTTTGATAAGAAGTGAATATAATTTTGTAAATATATGCAGAGGGATTTTATTGTGGAGGGAGAGACGATCGAAACATTTCAGAATACGTGTTAATTATTGTTGCACTAGAGTTTAATTAATCCAGGTAAATTGTGTGTTGTTGATAAGGTAAAGGTAAACATTATAATCAGTGGATTTATATTAATATTCTTTCTGGAAAACATTTAGAAGAGTAAAAGCCTAATGAGTTGACGGTGATAGTGGAGCGGTGTTGCCATATTGTTACTGAATTTCACCGCGGAGTGTTGCCACATAGTGACAGTTAAGATATTTTCAGCCCTAAACCAGTGTACTTTGGTTCTAGAAAATGATTTTTATACTTTTATATATTCGCTTCATTTTTATCTTCGCCCTCTATATTGTATGCCTGGGTCTGGGGTGGAACATTAAACACGATTAAGTAAACTTGAGGCTGAGACAAATTACCACTGTATCAGTAGAAATTATCTGGCCTTTATTAAAGGACCAGCCAGATGTAGCGACCTAGGCTACCTAATTTTGTGGTGGGTAAATCAGCAGCAAGGAACTCTGGTCAGTGCCAGTGGATGATTGGAGACCCGGGATCGGCCGGCTTACCTCAAGGCTGAGTGTGGCACTCTTCCCTGTGAGTGAGTGAGTGAGTGAAGTGCTCCCCTTAAGTGGACCGTGGCACTGTAGCGTGGGAGCAAGACCCGGGACCGTGGCACTGTAGCGTGGGAGCAAGACCCGGGACCGTGGCACTGTAGTTACATAAATTAGTCAGGTGGTCCTTTCGTCAGTCAGGAGTCACCTACATATAGCAATAGGAAGTCAGGTGCGACAGTTCTTATCGTCTGGCAGGAAGCTTACATGGGTCACTAACTTTCTAGTCACGTGTTGCATTGGCTGCCTACCTGTTACTGTCACGTGATACATCTGACAGCTCCGTCACGGGATAGACCTGACAGCTCCGTCACGGGATACACCTGACAGCTCCGTCACGGGATAGACCTGACAGCTCCGTCACGGGATAGACCTGACAGCTCCGTCACGGGATACACCTGACAGCTCCGTCACGGGATAGACCTGACAGCTCCGTCACGGGATACACCTGACAGCTCCGTCACGGGATACACCTGACAGCTTCGTCACGGGATACACCTGACAGCTTCGTCATGGGATACACCTGACAGCTTCGTCACGGGATACACCTGACAGCTCCGTCACGGAATACACCTGACAGTTCCGTCACGGAATACACCTGACAGCTCCGTCACGGAATACACCTGACAGCTCCGTCACGGAATACACCTGACAGCAGGCCACCAACCACACAGGCTACCAGGTTCTCCGTGTAGAGATCATTTTCTGAGTAACAATTAGATTAGATTATTCTAATTAGAAGATTTAGAATTAAAAGATTTACAATTAGGAAGATTATTCTTAGCATCTTGACACAAATTACACTTTTGCCTAATCTGAGTAATTCAGTTATGTGTTATTAGAGTGAGGGTGATGGTGGTATTACTGTCACACAGTTAGGTGTTATTAGAGTGAGGGTGATGGTGGTATTACTGTCACACAGTTAGGTGTTATTAGAGTGAGGGTGATGGTGGTATTACTGTCACACAGTTAGGTGTTATTAGAGTGAGGGTGATGGTGGTATTACTGTCACACAGTTAGGTGTTATTAGAGTGAGGGTGATGGTGGTATTACTGTCACACAGTTAGGTGTTATTAGAGTGAGGGTGATGGTGGTATTACTGTCACACAGGACAGAGGGTCATACACAAGACAGTAGGTCTGACTGTACGCTGAAGCACACATGGTTACAATCAACTACATTAGACGGTATACATGTTTCAATTTACGAATTTCTAAATTCAATTTTCTATTGTGCACTACCACACAAGGATAGGGATGGGTTCATAAGAAATGCAGCTTAAAAATAATAAAATAAAATTGTTTTTCATTCTTTAAAGTGGACAAGCAAATTTAGGATAAATAGTTAGTATGTCGTCCAGTACACCAGAATCAAAGAAATAGTTACACAATTGGTGGTACAATAGACCAGGAGGTCTAAAATCCTTTGCGGTTGCACATTCAACAATACAGTGTTCTAATGAATGCCTTATAGGTTTGTCACAGTTTACAATCTGAATATTCTGGTAGTGGCTCAGCCTCACTAACCTGCCAGATGTGTCTATAGCCAAGGCGAACTACCACAATGACTACATCACATTGTCTGGTCCGGTTACTGTGCTGACCATACAAACATACAAATACCTATTATTACAAAAGATGCCATAGCTTTTAATACTGCAGCTTTCAGGTCTCTGGGTTTAGAATCTCAGGTCTTCAGATTTAGTTCCCTAAATCTGAAGTAATTTCAGTTTGTGCGCGCGAGCTGAGCGTTCGTCAAATGTTTTACTAGAGACAAGAAACGTGTTCTTCATGTTATGACTGGTCTATATATATACGTTGTGCTCTATACATACGACCTGTGTCGTGATTGGTTTACATAAGACTTTTGTTTGTCTTGGCTTTGTTAGACAATGAATTGTGTGGTAATTAGACGCTCTTGTAACCTATAGAGCCATATTCAAGGCCTGTACTTGTATTGTTACCTGATAATATCATTTGGATGAAGTACATACTGACGTCTGGTTGACCATGGGCCAGATTCACGAATCAGTTAGGCAAACACTTACGAACCTGCACATCTTTTCTCAATCTTTGACGGCTTTGTTTACAATTATTAAACAGTTAATGAGCTCCGAAGCACCAGGAGGCTGTTTATAACAATAACAACAGTTGATTGGGAAGTTTTCATTCTTGTAAATTATTTAATAAATGTAACCAAAGCCGCCAAAGATGTACACGTTCGTAAATACTTGTGTAACTGCTTCGTGAATCTAGCCCCATGTCCGGGAGACAGGCGGCTCAGAGTGGTTCTGGGCTCCATACCCAGGCAGGGCGAGACGCTTGGCACCGTTCCCTAAAGCCTGGTGCATCTGTTTATTGAAAAGTAAAGAGGTGCCCGAGAGTTTGCCGACTGTTACTGGTTGCATCCTGGAACAAGTTAGTAGTGTCAAAGCTTAATATGGCAGAGAGTACATGGAGCTGAAGAAACTTGACACGTTGGATTTTATTTATTTTAATTATTATTTAATTGATTAATTTAAATTAATTTGATTTAAGAAGTAAAATTATTACGATAGCTTAGCGGACTGTGTTTTCTTGAGTGGACTGCATGGACTTAAATTCTCCCAGCAGCAATATCCATACACAAGTACGGGGGGGGGGGGTTATATAATTATAGTAGTCTGTCAATCGAGAATTATCGATTGACAAGAAAATTTATACTAAGGGCTAATACTACAGGTGTTAGTTTAATATCTGATTAGAAGACTTCAGTCTAGATATTAATGTGACGTGAGCAGTCTGCCAGGTGTGGGTCTGGTGGCTATGGCGTCGATATGTTCCCACCTGAGGCAACAGGCGGATGGCGCTAATTTCCTCAGGTTGCCAAAGATGATCTGCCGGAAGGTCACAATATAGCTGCTGCAAATAACCAACGAATCACCGACATTATCTGGCAAATATTATTAATTATGTGATTGTGAGAGGTTCACCCTATTGTGTTGGTTTGTCTTGTTGACCAGACCACACACTAGAAGGTGAAAGGACGACGACGTTTCGGTCCGTCCTGGACCATTCTCAAGTCGATTGTGTTGAGGAAGTAGAACTTGGTTTGCCTTCCTCTTAACCGGTTGTTACTATGATATTTATGAGTTCAACAATAAAATAGAATATATTTTATACTACCGGAACAAAGTACTCTATTTGAGGCAGTGGCAGCTGCCACTGCCTCAACGTATTCCACAACGTAGGAATAATGGTAGCCGCCTAGAGCGCCGCCTCAGGAGAGGGAGGCGTGTTACACAAGGGCGTCCTCCCGCCGCCTCCTGGCTCCTGCGTCACTACCAACCGTTCAATTTTCTGTCTATTTATGGACGCAGGAAGGGGAGGCGATGATTTTATTGATTCTATAATTTAATTCAGTCACAGAACAATATTTTATTATAATTCTGGACTGGAGGTTTTGGCGAGTGTTGATATTAAAATACTAGCTGTACCCAGCCACGCGTTGCTGTGGCTCGGCAACCCATGCTCGTTGGTGAGCCACAGCAACCCTCCCCTGCCCCCCCCCCCTGTCCTCTCCACCATTTTCATGACCCCCGTCCCCCTCGTCTTCCCAACCATTCCTCACTCCCTCGTCCTCCCCATCATTCCCCCTCCACCGTCCCCCTTATCATCCCCACCATTCCCCCTCCACCGTCCCCCTTATCATCCCCATCATTCCCCCTCCACCGTCCCCCTTATCATCCCCACCATTCCCCCTCCACCGTCCCCCTTATCATCCCCATCATTCCCCCTCCACCGTCCCCCTTATCATCCCCATCATTCCCCCTCCACCGTCCCCCTTATCATCCCCACCATTCCCCCTCCACCGTCCCCCTTATCATCCCCACCATTCCCCCTCCACCGTCCCCCTTATCATCCCCATCATTCCCCCTCCACCGTCCCCCTTATCATCCCCACCATTCCCCCCTCACCGTCCCCCTTATCATCCCCATCATTCCCCCTCCACCGTCCCCCTTATCATCCCCATCATTCCCCCTCCACCGTCCCCCTTATCATCCCCACCATTCCCCCTCCACCGTCCCCCTTATCATCCCCATCATTCCCCCTCCACCGTCCCCCTTATCATCCCCACCATTCCCCCCTCCACCGTCCCCCTTATCATCCCCATCATTCCCCCTCCACCGTCCCCCTTATCATCCCCACCATTCCCCCCTCCACCGTCCCCCTTATCATCCCCATCATTCCTCCTCCACCGTCCCCCTTATCATCCCCACCATTCCCCCCTCCACCGTCCCCCTTATCATCCCCATCATTCCCCCTCCACCGTCCCCCTTATCATCCCCATCATTCCCCCTCCACCGTCCCCCTTATCATCCCCATCATTCCCCCTCCACCGTCCCCCTTATCATCCCCACCATTCCCCCTCCACCGTCCCCCTTATCATCCCCACCATTCCCCCTCCACCGTCCCCCTTATCATCCCCATCATTCCCCCTCCACCGTCCCCCTTATCATCCCCACCATTCCCCCCTCACCGTCCCCCTTATCATCCCCATCATTCCCCCTCCACCGTCCCCCTTATCATCCCCATCATTCCCCCTCCACCGTCCCCCTTATCATCCCCACCATTCCCCCTCCACCGTCCCCCTTATCATCCCCATCATTCCCCCTCCACCGTCCCCCTTATCATCCCCACCATTCCCCCCTCCACCGTCCCCCTTATCATCCCCATCATTCCCCCTCCACCGTCCCCCTTATCATCCCCACCATTCCCCCCTCCACCGTCCCCCTTATCATCCCCATCATTCCTCCTCCACCGTCCCCCTTATCATCCCCACCATTCCCCCCTCCACCGTCCCCCTTATCATCCCCATCATTCCCCCTCCACCGTCCCCCTTATCATCCCCACCATTCCCCCCTCCACCGTCCCCCTTATCATCCCCATCATTCCTCCTCCACCGTCCTCCTTATCATCCCCACCATTCCCCCCTCCACCGTCCCCCTTATCATCCCCATCATTCCCCCTCCACCGTCCCCCTTATCATCCCCACCATTCCCCCCTCCACCGTCCCCCTTATCATCCCCATCATTCCCCCTCCACCGTCCCCCTTATCATCCCCACCATTCCCCCCTCCACCGTCCCCCTTATCATCCCCATCATTCCCCCTCCACCGTCCCCCTTATCATCCCCACCATTCCCCCCTCCCTCGTCGCGTTCCCAAATGATCTTATGTTACCATCACTGAAAAATAAGAACAGTTAAAAAAACGAAATGAAAACATGAAAAAATAAAAAAATCAACTATTCTCACGAAATGAACAGTATGGTAAACAACACAGCTCAATTCCAACGTAATGTCACACAAAATAATTAAATCAAATGAAAATAAATCAATCCATGAAAATTCAATTTATCAATGTAATCGGAAACATTGAAATAGAATCGTAACATATTTAGTATAGCGTGTGTTTTATGTGTAACAGATGGCGCTGTTTTTCATAACGGCATGTTTTACCTGTCAGAGACGTGACATCTATATAGTATGTATATAAAAACACGCTCGTAAGCGAATGGAACGTTGTCAAAATTTCAAAGCATTGGTGAAGAACTTTTGGAGATAAGCAATTTTGAACAAACGAACATTTACATTTCTATTTATATAGATATTCTGGTGACGGGGCAAAAACAATATCCTATGTTTAAGGGAAAATTACACTATAATCTCGTTTTTGTGAACGAGTTATTAAATTCATTTGTGTTGGAAATGTTAATGGATTAGTACAAAAACGGCAACACAATTAGTTGCATATTGTAACTAAGATTATTAAAGGCTGTCGCTTTTTTCCCGACAATGGAAGACGGGACACCATAAGCGTGACTCTCATCTTGTAACTACACACAAATAATACACACAGAGCTGTATAACCTAACCTGTTCCAGTACCTGATCCCAGGCTTCAATCCCTGCACACCATAATGAAACGATTACCTTGTACACTAGTCCCAGCAACCCACATGTACCAGAGTATACTGTTACTCCCGCCCACTACACCTGTCACTTCAGTCATGGTCTCTCTCTCCCACCCTTACCTTCCTGTCCCCATTCATTAACCGGGTCACCCCTCACCCTAGTCCCCCCACCCTACCTTCACCCAATGGCACACGTAATCTCCCCCTCCCCCGCGCCGTCACGCCCCCACCATGTTGGCAGCCAAGTCTTCACGACTTATTTTTTTACCCACTCAGGACTGGCACCGTTTTACATCAGTGACGTCAGAGTAGTCAGTCGCTGCTCGCGTCAGCCATCACTCATGGCCCGTCGCTTGCGGCCCGTTGCTATGGTCCGTCGCTTGCAGATCGTCGCTTGGGCCCCATCACTTACTGCCCGTCGCTTGCGGACCGTCGCATGTGGCCCGTCGCTTGGGCCCCATCACTCACGGCCCGTCGCTTGCAGCCCCCTCACTTGCGACCTATCGCTTGGGGCCCATCACTTGCGTCCCGTCATTTGGGTGGTGTACATGCTGAAGGGCACCACATAGGGGCCTTGTGAGCCATCGGACCACCCGCTGTAGGGGTCGCCCGTGAGGAGCCGCCCTGAGTGGATGGTTGGGTGTACAGGCTGGGGCGATAGGGGGAATGGGGTCTTGGCACCAGTGTGTGGGAGAATGGACGATGTAGTAGGACTCCCCTGTTGAAAAGGGGGAGCACCGCTGGGGACGACGCAGTCTTCCTGCACTGGCTCGCGCTCGGCCTCTCTGGCTGCCCTGGTAGGTGGTATCCCTTGGTTCCAGGTTCCAAACCTTTGAAATTGATTACTGCATGGATGACGACACGACTTCTCTTACCCAGGCTCATGCCCTGTAGCAGGGGCTCTGTAGCCCCTGCTACAGGGCCCGATTTAGGTCCAGACCGGACTACTACTACTACTCCCTGCCCTTCTCCCTCTTCTGTGGTTGGGTCGAGCCCCAAGCCTACTGTGGTGACCGCCTCGTCCCCTTGCACGGTTCCATCTCTTATTGTGACCACTGCGCCTTATGATCTATCTCTCTCTCTCTCTCTAGAGGTTCTCATCGCCGCCCCCGCCACGGCTGCTCTCGTATGCTCCCTTCCCATACTAATTCATACCATGCTTTGTTTGGTCCTGCTACGTGGACTAAGTACTTTGACCTCCATCCCTTAGATTCAACTCCTCCTGACGATTTTTCCCTTCATAGGCATCTTGTAGGTTCAGTAGATGCTTCTGTTACCTTCAACCCCACCCGTCTTGGTACCCATGTCATTGCTGCTCCTTCTTAGGATGCAGCCACTCGCTTGGCCGCCTTATCCTGCATTGGCGAGACCCCTGTTCGGGTCTCCAAGAACGCTCGGTTAAGTGTCAGTGTTGGTACTGTTCTCCTCTTGCACAATGTTGCAACCGGCGTTAGAAATCTAAAAGACTGCCACGAGGATATCAAGCATATCCTCGAGGCCCAGGGTCAGTCTATTCTTCAGGTGGATACGTTTACTCGTCCCCCTCATGGTCGTCGCCGTCTACCCCTTCAGGTTGAGAAGATTACCTTTGATGGTAGGACCCTTCCGCCCTCTGTCATTCTTGCTGGTGCCAGATGCTCTGTTCAAGAGTATATTCCATCTCCTCGGCTCTGCAATAAGTGCTGGAGGTTTGGGCATGGTGCCCTCAAATGATATAGTCCTGTCTCCCTCTGTCCTGTGTGTGGAGGCGAGGGTCACTCTAAGTTGGAGTGCACTTCTCCCCAGGCCCACTGCCTCAATTGCGGTGAGGCCCACCCTACCTCCTCCCGCATGTGTATACGTTACAAACTTAAGGCAGCCTTCCTCAACTTGAAGCACCGGAACTGTTTGTCTTTTCCTGAGGCTAGGCGCGAAGTTCATCATCTCCCCCTTTTTGCTGGCGACACGCCCACCACTCCTCCCCTGTTCCCTTCCGTTCTGTCCCGGAAGGTCTCTCTCCTGGTTCTTTGTCTAGGATTCCCCTTCTCTCTACCCAGTCTGTCATATCTCCTGTGTCTTCTTTCTCCTCTCCCTCTGGTCTGCCTTCCCATCATTTTCCTCCGTCTCTTGCTCTCCACGCCACCTGACTGCCGGGGCCGATGTCCATCGCTCTCCTGGTGGTTGTGTTGTTCACTCTCGTTCTTCTCCTATCGAGACGCTGGAGTCTGTTGCCCAGTTCATTGCCACTGAGATGCCTGTCTCTTTAAATCAGAAGCGGAAACCTGGTTGTTCTCCTTCCTCCTCCCCGGTAGGTAAGAAGGCTTCACTTTCTTCTTCGCCCCCTGTATCTGATTCTATCGTTCCTTCCCCTCCCGCTTTGGTGGTAGAGCCCCCTGTTCCTACTGTGGGGGTTTCTTTGGCTCCCAGTTCCGTCTCAGTTACTGCCCTCTTGCTGAGGTGCATTCCCCTCTTTCTGCTCCTCCTCCTCCTGCTCTCCTTGCCCGCCCCTCTCGGTTGTCTCCTCCTACTTCTCCGGACCCTGCTCATCCGCCTCTGGTCTGTCCTTCCACTCCTTTCCCTCCTCCTTTACTCAGTTTACCCATGCCCCCTAACCCTGACTTCGCTGACCCTGATCCTGATCCTGTGCTTCTTTAATGTGCTGTGTTCCTTTTTCACCTTTATTTCTTCTTTGTTCTCTGTTGCTATCCTTTCTCTTTTTGGCGATATTTATTCTTCAATGGAACATCCGTGCCAATTTATGCCAATTTCCTTGACCTCCAACTTCTAATTTCACCGTTTTCACCCCTTTGTATCTGTCTCCAGGATGGATGCTTGATGCTCGTCCTGGTCGCTTCCTTGCCTATTCTTTTCTTCCCCCCCCCCTCCCCGACCATCCAAGTGGTTGGGTACCATTCCTTCCTTCCATCCCATCCTAAATTCTTATTCTGACCCCCTTCCCAGTGCTATATAGTCGTAATGGCTTGCCGCTTTCCCCTGATAATTCACATTCCTCCCCCCCCCTTGCTGTTGCTGGGGTCCATAACTTCTGCTCTCTTGATTCGCTCTTGATTCTTTGTGCGTAAATGGTACACGGTTTGTTCCATTTATCTCCTCCCCATTGTCCCACTTTCTCTTCCCGATCTTAAACACCTACGGGACTCCTTGAAGAGCTTGTGCTTCTGCTGGGTGATTTCAATTGTCTACAATCACTCTTTGGGGTGATGTGCTGACAAACACCCGGAGTTGCCTCCTTGAACCTTTCATCCTCTCTTCTTCCCTGTCTCTTCTGAATTCTGGTGAGCCCACTCATTTGGACTATCGGACTCGCTCCCTTTCCTGTCTCGATCTTTCTCTGTGCTCGTCATTCCTTTACTTAGATTTCGAGTGGTGGATCCTTGATGACCTCCATGGCAGTGAGCATTTTCCCATCTTTGTTACCTTTTTCTCTTTACACCCTCCTCTCCCCTTCCCTAGGTGGCGGTTTGCCGAGGCTGACTGGCGCCTCTTTACTCTCCGTGCTACTATTTCCGACTTCTCCGTTCTGCCTCCCCTTCGCACCCTCCGTCTTTTTCATGACACTGTCTTTGACGTTGCCCTCCGTTCTATTCCTCACTCTTCCTCTCGGGGAATACGAAAGTGCATTCCCTGGTGGAATGTGGACTGTGCTCGACTGTCCGCTTTAAGCGTGCATCCTGGAAGACACACCGCCGCCGGCAGACGGTTGAGTCTTTTCTTTTGTTTAGGAAGGCGAGTGCGGTGGCCCGTAGGACCATCCATATGGCTAAACGTGCATGCTGGATGTCTTATGTCTCCATCGTTACGTCCGAAACGCCTCTGCCACTGGTCTGGAAGCATATCCGTGAGATAGCGGGTAAGTTCGTTCCCGATGTCTCACCAGTCTTTCGCCTCTGTGGTGCTCTTGTGGCAGACCCTTTGCAGGTCGCGACCGAACTGGATTCCCGCTTTTCTTCTGTTAGCTCTGGTTCTCATCTTCCCCAGTCTTTCTTTCTTCGTAAGCCTATTCTTGAATCTCGTCCTTTAGATTTCTGTACCCATCTTCACCTTCCCTATAACGATCCCTTCTCTCTCTCTCTCTGAGCTTCAGTCTGCCCTGGCCCTCTTCGGTTCTACGGCGGCAGGCTCTGATGGCATTCATTATGAGATGCTTCGCCATCTCCCTCCGTGCACGTCTCAGTATTTACAAAGTCTGTACAATCGGGTCTAAGAGTCGTCGTCAGTCTCTGAGGACTGGCTCGATGCTGTTGTCCTCCCTCTTCGGACACCAGGGTATCTTGGGTCATCCTCCAAGGATTTCTGCCCTATTGCCCTCACAAATTGTGTCTGCAAGCTCTTTGAACGTATGGTTAACATTCGTTTGATGTGGTTCTTAGAACACTATCACCACTCTCTCTGCCCCTTTTAGGCAGTATGAGGGTGTACCCCAGCGCAGTGGTCTGAGCACTACTCTTTTTCTAGTTGCCTTCAGTAGTCTTCTTTCCTCTCTTTTTTTCTGGTGTCTTCTCCGCTCTCTATTTTGACGATCTTATCCTTTGCTGTCAGGGTGATGATTCGCCTCTCCTTCAACTGTGGCTTCAACTTGCAATTGATGCCGTGTCGTCTTGGGCCACCGATCATGGCTTTAAGTTCTCTGCGTCTAAGACTTGTGCTATGACTTTAACTCGAAAGCATGTCATTCTTTGTCCCTCTGTCGCTTTATGGTCATCCCCCTTGTGTACAGGGATTCTACTAAGCTTTTGGGGTTAATCTTTAACACCCATTTGTCTTGGTCGCCCAATATCTCTTACCTCCGAGTTGAATGCTCTAAGGCCCTGAACCTACTTAAGGTTTTGTCCCATACTTCTTGGGGAGCGGATAGGTGCACGCTCCTCTATTTGCTCTCCTCTCTCGTCCTGTCTAAACTCGATTATGGTTGCCCTGCATACTCTTCTGCTTCCCCTTCTACTCTTCGCCGTCTTGATGCTTTGCGTCATACTGGGTTGCGTCTCGGCTCTGGTGCCTTTCGTTCGACTCCTACCCTCAGCTTGTATGTTGACACTGGCTTCCTATCTCTCCAGGACCACCGTGATCGTTACTGTCTTCGCTATCTTGCGCGGTCCTTACATCCTTCCTCTCGCCTCTATCGTGCTTTAACTTTTACCCCTCCTGTGGGTCCTGTTCCTCTTCATTGCCTCCCTCTTTTCGTCCGACTATCTCGCTTACAGGATTCTCTTTCCGTACGTATTTCTAATGTTTCTCCTCGTGTTGTTTTCCTTGCCCCCATGGAGAGTCCCCCCTTTCAAAGTTTTGTACATCCTTGACCCGCATCATTAAAGCTTTTACCCCTCCTACGGTTCTGAAACGCCTTTTCCTTGAGCACTTTTCTTCGCACTCCCACTCTATTTCCATCTTCACCGATGGGTCTAAGTCTGCGGACGGTGTGGGCTACTGTTGTTTTTCCTGACCGCACTTATATGTGTCGCCTCCCTTCGGAGGCTAGCGTCTTCACAGTAGAACTTTATGCTATTCTCTATGCTCTTCGTCTCTTGCTTTCTCATTGTCAATCTTCCTTTGTGGTTGTAGTTGACTCTTGTAGTACCCTCATGACTCTAGGGTCCTTAAATCTTGTCCATCCCATGGTCATCAAGATTCAACATTGGCTGTTTCTTATCTCTAGTAAATTTAAATCAGTAGAGTTTTGCTGATTTGAGAATCAGTAAATCTCAAATAATTTTGAGATTATTTGAGAATCAGTAGAGTGGTTCCCAGCCATTTTGGTGTTTCTTTAAATGAGCGTGCAGATGCTGCCACTAGAGAGGCTATCCATTCTTGTCCCATCTCCTGTAAAGGTATTCCTTATTCCGACTTTTATCCAGTTATTCATTCCTCCATCTTTGCCCATTGGCAGGGTTGTTGGTGTTCTGTAGTTGGTAACAAGCTGTGTACTCTCCCACGGGGACAAATGTCCCCGTGGCCTTCCTCCTACCACCGTAACCGGCGGTGGGAAACGGTTCTAGCAAGATTGTGGATTGGCCATACACGCTTAACTCACGGTCACTGAATAGAGCGCCGCCCAGCTCCTTATTGTCCATCGATAGAATTCTTGGTGAATCGGATACTTTTGATATCGTTAGCCTTATGCGTTTCTATTCTCGTATTAGCATTCTTGGTGATATTTAGTGCCCTCTGATTATTTCGCACTTTGATGGTGCTACATAGCCTTCCCGGTTTGGTGCCATCTTTTGATAATTACTTACTTGCGGCCCGTCGCTTGCGGCCTGATATCGTTACATATATATATATATATATATATATATATATATATATATATATATATATATATATATATATATATATATATATATATATATATATATATATATATATATAAAATATATACATATATGTCGTACCTAGTAGCCAGAATGCACTTCTTGGCCTACTATGCAAGGCCCGATTTGCTTAATAAGCCAAGTTTTCCTGAATTAATATATTTTCTCTAATTTTTTTCTTATGAAATGATAAAGCTACCAATTTCATTATGTATGAGGTCAATTTTTTTTTATTGGAGTTAAAATTAACGTAGATATATGACCGAACCTAACCAACCCTACCTAACCTAACCTAACCTATCTTTATAGGTTAGGTTAGGTTAGGTTAGGTAGCCGAAAAAGTTTGGTTAGGTTAGGTTAGGTAGGTTAGGTAGTCGAAAAACAATTAATTCATGAAAACTTGGCTTATTAGGCAAATCGGGCCTTGAATGGTAGGCTGAGAAGTGAGTTCTGGCTACTAGGTACGACATATATATATAAAACATGACCTGGGTTTGAACGTACATTACCATAGCTCGTCCCTGGCCTACACACTACCATACCACTTGCCCAGTAAATATGAATGACGTAAAGGGTGAGGTAAATGATTCCAGCACGAATTTTCTCCATATTTCGTATGCTGTTAACTTGAGAAGGAAGTTGAAACAATTACTGTCTGGTTTATCTTAGTTGTATTATGCCCTGACGCAAAGAGATGTTCTTGAATATTAAATATTCAAGAGTATCTCTTGAATATTTTATTGTTTGTCATGCTATCTCTAGTAATGATCTGGTTGTGTGTACACCCTATGTTCCTTGCTGGGGACTTGCTGTTTGTAAATTGTCAGGCACCTTCAAAGAGATGATGATGTCTTGCCTATATACTAAGGTCGCTGGGGCTGACAGTCCTCAAGAGGGCCTGTGAAAGGATAGACGACATTCGTGTCTTCATGGCAATTCATTGATGTCGGGAGAGTTCTTCATTGGCATGTTCGGGATCCTCTTGCTCTTATAGCGTATTATTTAATTTGGTTGGTGATGGTAGGGGGCCACATTTCTATCAGTAATGTCTTTCTGGGCTCTTTCCTCTGTTTAGTGAACCATGGAAAGAAATTCCTGTAGAGCATTTTAATAGAGGGGAGCGATAATGTGTCGTAGGACGTTCCATCAGAGTTAGCATGGCGGCTAATCTTCCTTTAAATGATCTCTTCAACATATCTTTGCAAAATCTCATCTACCTGCTTCCAATTGGAGCTGCGTGGGAGAGCGCGGTTGACACGAGTGTCAACAGTACCGCTTGTATCTATCAGGACACTCGTTACTGTAGCATTATCTCCCCCTCCTTTCCAGCCCGTTGTTATTGTAAAGGGGCTTGGTGGGCGGCTGTCGGAGTGTGATGCTCCATGGGACATCTGGCCTTCTGAAGCCTTATACTCCTACAATTGTCTTTACTAATTTTGTTGGATTCTTTTCCTCTTGTTTCATTTTTCGTCCCCACCTTTTCTTTCTGATTCTTCCAGCTGATTTTGTGCCGTTCTTGAATATTCTTTCCGATGTCGTCTTCTGTTTTGATGCCGGATGTTTGGAGAGGCACTCTCTCGCCCGTAGAATTGTGGCACCTGACGTTGGCGAGCGTTGTCCCTTCCTAAGTTTTGTAAGACCTTGACCCACATGCTAAAAGCTTTTGCCCCTCCTACAGTTCTGAATCGCCGTTTCCTTGTACACACTTCTTCACACTCACTCCATTCCCGTCTTCACAAATGGGTCTAAGTCTGGCGACGGTGTGGGCTACTCTTGTTGTATTTACTGACCACACCTGTATGTCTCTCCTGCCCCTCGGAGACTAGCATCTTCACAGCAGAACTATATATAATTTTCTATGCTCGTCAACTGCTTTTTTCGCTGTCAGTCTTCCTTTTTCTTCTTAGTTGACTCTCGCAGCGCCCTCATGGCTCTGGAGTCATTTAATGCAGTCCATCCTGTGGTAGTGGAAATTCAACATTGGCTGGTTCTTATTACAGCAGATTTAATACAGTCCAGGTTTGCTGCGTTCTCAGCCGTATTGGACTTTTCTTAAATGAGTATGTGGATTCTGTCGCTAAGGAGCCACACTTGTCCTCTTTCGTTCAAAGGTGTTCCTCATTTTGACTTCTACCCATTTAGTCATTCATCAATCCATTCCCGTTGGCAGAATGGTTGGTTTTCTGTTACTGGTAACAAACTGTGTGCTCTTAAGGGTAGCATGTCTCCATGGCCTTCCTCTTCCCACTGTAACTGGCGGTGGGAAACAGCTCTGGCGAGGTTATACCAGAGCTGTTATTGGTCATACGTGTATTAGCCATACACGTTCGACTCACGGGCACTTAATGGAGCGCCGCCCTACTCCTTATTGTTCAAACTGCATTATCCCTCTTAGGGTCATGTATATCCTTTGAATGTTCTGACTTCCAGCACGTCCGTGTGTCTTGCTTCCTGACTGTCCCTCACAATCATTTGTCTCTCAATAGAATCCTTGGTGAATCAGATACCTTTGATGTCGTTCATCTTTTGCTCTTTTGTAATAGCATTGGCATTCTTGGTGATACTTAGCACCTTTTAAAAATCCTGCACCTTTGATGGTGCTACATAGGTTTCCCGGCTTGGCGCCTTCTTTTGATAATTACTTACTTCCCATAGGTGCCAAAGCTAACTAGTATACAGTTTCAAATTAAATACGATTATAATAATTGGAATTAAGCCATTGTATTAAGACAAAAATAGTTAAACAAAAGCAGTGATATACTTCTCTCCCTCCTGCACCCCTCCTCCCCTCCCTCCTGCACCCCTCCTCCCCTCCCCTACACCTCCCCAAACCTCTCGTACAGTTCCTTGCAGAAAGCGGAATTCTTAACATTTTTGGCACGCAGTTAATTTATTGTCGTGAGTTGCCAGGTTGTTGATTTTTCTGCCTCGTGTTTACAGTGTCCGGTGAAGAGGCGAGTGATTAAAAGAGCAGAAAGAAAACAAAAGCAGAAGGGAAATAAAAGAAGTATAAAAGTAATGTATTAGAAAACTGAAAGGCAGTGAGGAATAACAGGAGCAATATTACTGTAAGTGGTGCGATAGTGGTGGTGGTGATTGTGAGAATACTTCCAGAGATGATGATGGTTGAGATGATGATGATGATGAGATAAAGATGATTGTGGTTACCTCTGGGCAAGTTATCGTAAGTTGCTACAACATTACTTGAATATTTTGAAAGTTGTGGCAACATTTGACCTGATGTTGCTGAAACATAAATAAGCTGAATCTTTAACTTTTTCTGTTGTTACTGGTTCCCAAATTAAATTCGTTCAATCTTTATTTTATTATTTTGATCTGTAACTTTATTATTCATTTAATTAAAAACCGGTGGTGGAGAAGTCATCAGGGGTTACTCGGATTTTCAGCTGAACCATCTCATCTATATGGGAAATAAAAATGTATTAGTAACACCCTAATTATGTTATTTAAGGTTACAAACTTCCCAGGTATCTTCCATATACAATTATACAAATATAAACATAGGGGAAACGTAACACTGAAAGGGTAAGATCTACCTTACGACTACCAACAAAAAATTTCATTATTTAACAAAATACATATGGTAGCTTATCGGTCGATACCTTGTGCTTTGACCTAAACATAGCAGTAGGGAGTAGAAAGGCTGCGTCACTGCTGGGAAAGACTGAGTTAAACGTTTAATTAAAGCCTTAGATTTCTTATTAATTATTTACTAACATTATGAAGGCAATAATTATTAATTTATAATGGGATTAAAATTGATCCTTAAAAGTGAACACATTACACTGGGCTGTGCACCCAAGCCAGTCCTTGATGACTACATAATCAACTCAGGCACCGAGGCCAATCGGCTCCTTAAATTTTCTTCATGAATGCTGTAGACGTCGACGACACCAGGAAGAAAAATGAATTATTCTTGAATAATTCGCAAATAGATAGGTGCACTTCCCAATAATAAATTTAAAGCCTCTTTGTAGCGTAGACGAGGAGGGAAGAGGAGTGCACGCCTTCGTGTCTGTCACTGTGTGCACCTCTCCCAAACACTTCACCCTCTCCCAGCTACACCTCCCTCCCTCTCCCAGCTACACCTCCCTCCCTCTCCTAGCTACACCTCCCCCCCTCTCCCAGCTACACCTCCCCCCGTCTCCCAGCTACACCTCCCCCCTCTCCTAGCTACACCTCCCCCCTCTCCTAGCTACACCTCCCCCGTCTCCCCGCTACACTTCCCCCCCGTCTCCTAGCTACACCTCCCCCCCTCTCCTAGCTACACCTCCCCCCCGTCTCCTAGCTACACCTCCCCCTCCCTAGCTACACCTCCACCCTCTCCCAGCTACACCTACCCCCCCACTCCTAGCTACACCTCCCCCCTCTCCTAGCTACACCCCCCCAGCTACACCTCCCCCCCTCTCCTAGCTACACCTCCCCCCCTCTCCTAGCTACACCTCCCCCCCTCTCCTAGCTACTCCTCCCCCCTCTCCTAGCTACACCTCCCCCCCTCTCCTAGCTACACCTCCCCCCCTCTCCTAGCTACACCTCCCCCCCTCTCCTAGCTACACCTCCCCCCCCCTCTCCTAGCTACACCTCCCCCCCTCTCCTAGCTACACCTCCCCCCCTCTCCTAGCTACACCTCCCCCCCTCTCCTAGCTACACCTCCCCCCCTCTCCTAGCTACACCTCCCCCCCCCTCTCCTAGCTACACCTCCCCCCCTCTCCTAGCTACACCTCCCCCCCCTCTCCTAGCTACACCTCCCCCCCCTCTCCTAGCTACACCTCCCCCCCCTCTCCTAGCTACACCTCCCCCCCCCCTCTCTTAGCTACACCTCCCCCCTCTCCTAGCTACACCTCCCCCCCTCTCCTAGCTACACCTCCCCCCCCTCTCCTAGCTACACCCCCCTCTCCTAGCTACACCTCCCCTCTCCTAGCTACACCTCCCCCCCCCTCTCCTAGCTACACCTCCCCCCCTCTCCTAGCTACACCCCCCTCTCCTAGCTACACCTCCCCCCCTCTCCTAGCTACACCTCCCCCCCTCTCCTAGCTACACCTCCCCCCCACTCCTAGCTACACCTCCCCCCTCTCCTAGCTACACCCCCCCCAGCTACACCTCCCCCCCTCTCCTAGCTACACCTCCCCCCTCTCCTAGCTACACCTCCCCCCCTCTCCTAGCTACTCCTCCCCCCTCTCCTAGCTACACCTCCCCCCTCTCCTAGCTACACCTCCCCCCCTCTCCTAGCTACACCTCCCCCCCTCTCCTAGCTACACCTCTCCTAGCTACACCTCCCCCCCTCTCCTAGCTACACCTCCCCCCCCTCTCCTAGCTACACCTCCCCCCCTCTCCTAGCTACTCCTCCCCCCTCTCCTAGCTACACCTCCCCCCCTCTCCTAGCTACACCTCCCCCCCTCTCCTAGCTACACCTCCCCCCCTCTCCTAGCTACACCTCTCCTAGCTACACCTCCCCCCCTCTCCTAGCTACACCTCCCCCCCCCTCTCCTAGCTACACCTCCCCCCCCTCTCCTAGCTACACCTCCCCCCCCCCTCTCCTAGCTACACCTCCCCCCCCTCTCCTAGCTACACCTCCCCCCCCTCTCCTAGCTACACCTCCCCCCCCTCTCCTAGCTACACCTCCCCCCCCCCTCTCCTAGCTACACCTCCCCCCCCTCTCCTAGCTACACCTCCCCCCCCCTCTCCTAGCTACACCTCCCCCCCCTCTCCTAGCTACACCTCCCCCCCCTCTCCTAGCTACACCTCCCCCCCCTCTCCTAGCTACACCTCCCCCCCTCTCCTAGCTACACCTCCCCCCCTCTCCTAGCTACACCTCCCCCCCCTCTCCTAGCTACACCTCCCCCCCCTCTCCTAGCTACACCTCCCCCCCCCTCTCCTAGCTACACCTCCCCCCCTCTCCTAACTACACCTACCCCCCCCCCTCTCCTAGCTACACCTCCCCCCTCTCCTAGCTACACCTCCCCCCCTCTCCTAGCTACACCTCCCCCCCCTCTCCTAGCTACACCTCCCCCCCCTCTCCTAGCTACACCCCCCCAGCTACACCTCCCCCCCTCTCCTAGCTACACCTCCCCCCCTCTCCTAGCTACACCTCCCCCCCCCCCCTCTCCTAGCTACACCTCCCCCCCCCTCTCCTAGCTACACCTCCCCCCCCTCTCCTAGCTACACCTCCCCCCCCTCTCCTAGCTACACCTCCCCCCCCCTCTCCTAGCTACACCCCCCCTACCTCTCATACAGTTCCTTGCAGAAAGCAGAATTCTTGACATTTTTGGCGCGCAGTTGATTTGTTGTCGTGAGTTGCCAGTTGTGTATTTGTCTGGAGCGTGTTTACAGTGTCCGGTGGAGAGGCGAGTGAAGAAAAGAAAGCAAAAGCGGAAGTAAAATGAAAGAGAAGAAAAGACAAGCGGCAGAAAATTCACACAAAGTGAAGAGTAACAGGAACAATATTATTGCTACACAGATGGCGTGATGGTGGTGGTTGTGATAGTGCTAGTGATAGTGGTGGTTGTGATAGTGCTAGTGATAGTGGTGGTTGTGATAGTGCTAGTGATGGTGGTGGTTTAGATAGTAGTACTAGTGATGGTGGTGGTTGTGATAGTGGTAGTTGTGATAGTAGTACTAGTGATGGTGGTTGAGATAGAGTAATCACACTAACGTGACTGCATCAATGAGAAAATCCATATGAGCCGTGACGAGGGTTCGACCCCAAGCGATGGGTGTTCCCATGCACATGCTCTAGCGTTTAGACCACTAGACCACCACATGGTATAAGGATTGTAACCTGGAGTACTACTGAACACACACAGGTTTTCTGAGGCTTCCACTGAAGCCAGAACAGGATTTTCACACCATCCCCCTATGCTCTCTGGCTCTGTCATCTAGGCATCTTCTATGACATGCCTCTTTCAATACACTCATTAATGTGTATCACTTTATTAATAATCAATTTTCTCATTAATGCAGTCACGTTAGTGTGATTACTTAGTGTATTGAAAGAGGAGCGTCAGAGGTAGAACATGTCTAGATGACAGAGCCACAACATCAGTGGAAGCCTCAGAAAACCTGTGTGTGTTCAGTAGTACTCCAGGTTACAATCCTTATACCATGTCCTGGTCTAGGTGTCTGCAGCGTGCGCGTGCGCGTGCGTGCGTGCGTGCGTGTGTGTGTGTGTGTGTGTGTGTGTGTGTGTGTGTGTGTGTGTGTGTGTGTGTGTGTGTGTGTGTGTGTGTGTGAGAACACCCTCCACATAGGTTCGAACCCTCATCACGGGCCTACGGATATTCTCTTGGTTGAGATATTGGTGACAATGGTTGCCACAGCGATGCTGATGGGTATCTTAAGTTGCCACAGGGTTATTGGATTTTTTTTTAAAGCTGTGGCAACGTTTGATCTGATGTTGCAGAGACATAAGTGTGTGTAGTTGTGGATACGTTGACACAACTTTCTGAACCAACGTTGTCCACACAAGACTTGAGACCTTGTGGCACCATATTCAGTTGTCTCATTATCATATAAGTCATTGTCTCAAAGCAAATAAAAATATGATGATAGTGGTTGTGGTAAGGGTGGAAGTGGTAGTTATGGTAGTGGTTATTGCATTGCTGGTGGTTGAGGTGGTGGGACTAGTGGTAGTGCTGTTGCTCTGGTGGTAGTGGTGAAAGGGGAAGGGAACTATCAAGAGAAAGCACCAAGCCATCACGACTATATAACACTTGGTAGGGATAACCCCCTCCCCGCTCAGCTCGTTGTCGCCGTGTGGGGGCTTAGTGGACGGCTGCCGGAGTGTGATGCTCCTTGGGACAGTCCTCTGTCCTTTTCTAGCCTTGTGCTCCTGCTGCCGCCCTCTCCAATTTTGCTGGGCATCTTTTCCTTTTCCTTCTGTTTCGTTTTTCTCCCCCCTCTTCTCCTATCTGCTTGCCGTTTCCTGCCGACCTTTTGCTCGTTCTGGTTCTTCCATGGACTTCTTCTATTTTGACGCCCGGGTGCTTGAGGAGGCATACTCATGCACCCGTAGAACTGCAGTACCCGACGTCGAGAGCGAGGGGAACCTTTTATTGTCAATCCCCACTTCGTCACTGAACCCGATCTCGACGGACTGTCGGTTTCTTAAGGTGGCGTTTGTGGGGCGTATACTCACGACCCACCCCTAGGAGGCCCCGACAAGATCGGTGATAGCTTCTTGTTGGGTGTCCTGCCTCTAATTGTGGCTCCATGGTGGGTGTGGGGGCACATTCGTGAGTGAATTCTTCATTTCGTCAAGATGATAACCCCTGTTTCGGCTGCTTCTGGCTTACCTTCTCAGGCTCGTGGGGTGGGCGACCAAGCCCCCGAGTCGGTCCGTATTGGAAGACCGGGCTCTGTAGCCTCCGCTGCATTGGGCCCCGACCTTGCTCCTCCTTTGGCCTCTCTGACTCCTTCCCCTGGCTCCCCTCCCTCCTCTGTGGTTGGGTCGAGCCCCAAGCCCCCAGTGGTGACTACCTCGTCCCCTGGCGCGGCTCATTCTCTAGTTGTAACTACTGCGCCTTTTAACCCCTCTCTCTCTGGGGGTTCTCACCGCCGTCCTCGTCACGGCCGCCCTCGCTCGATTCCTTCCAGTTCAGCTACCTATCAAGCCTTGTTTGGTCCCGCTTCGTGGGCCAAATATTTTGATCTCCTCCCTCTTGATTCTGCGCCTCCTGACGATTTCTCCCTTCATCGAAACTCTCATTGATTCCGTGGATGCCTCCATTACTTTCAACACCACTCGTCTCGGTACACGTGTCGTTGCTGCTCCTTCTCAGGATGCTGCTTCCCGCTTGGCTGCCTTATCCTGCCTTGGCGAGACCCCCGTTCGGGTCTCGAAGAACGCTCAGTTGAATGCCAGTGTTGGCACTATTTTGCTCCCGCCCCATGTTGCAACCGGTGTTCGGGACCTGCGCGACTGCCACGACGATATTCGCCATATCCTCGCTGCCCAGGGCCATTCTATTCTCCAGGTGGACACGTTTACTCGTCCCCCTCGTGGTAGTCGCCGTCAACCCCTCCGGGTTGTGAAGATTACCTTTGATGGTAGGACCCTTCCACCCTCTGTCATTCTTGCTGGTGCCAGGTGCTCTGTCCAGGAGTACATTCCTTCTCCTCGGCTCTGCAACAAGTGCTGGAGGTTTGGGCATGGTGCCCTCCGCTGCTCCGGGACTGTCTCTCTCTGTCCTTTGTGTGGTGGCGAAGGTCACTCTAAGTCGGAGTGCACTTCTCCCCAGGCTCGTTGCCTCAACTGCGGTGAGGCCCATCCTACCTTCTCCCGTGCGTGTGTCCATTACAAGCTTGAGGCAGCCGTCCTCAACCTGAAGCACCGGGAGCGTTTATCTTTTCCTGAGGCGAGGCGCCAGGTTCGCCGGCTCCCGCCTTATGCTAATATCTCTTATGCTCGCGTGTTGTGCTCTTCCTCTCCTCGTCCTTCCCGCCTTCCTCAGACTCACAACCGTTTCCGGGCCTTGGACCCTGATGCGCCCACTGCCCCCTCCTCTGTTCCTTTGGGTTCTCTCCCGAAGGATCCTCCTCCTGGTCCTCTGTCTGGGGTTCCCCTTCCTTCTACCCGGTCTGTCGTGTCTTCTGTGTCTTCTTCCTCGTCCCCCTCCGATCCTCCTTCCCATCCTCTTCCTCCATCTATTGGCTCTCCCCACCGCCTGTCGGTGCGGGCGGATGTCCATCGCTCTCCTAACGGCCGTCGTGTGTGCTCTCGTTCGGCTTCTCCTGTTGAGACACTGGAATCCGTTGCCCGGTGCGTAGTTGCTGGGACACCGGTCTCTTTAAGTCAGAAGCGTAAGCCTGGCTCCTCTCCTTCCTCTTCCCCGGCGGGTAAGAAGGCTTCGCTTTCTTCCTCGGCTCCTCCTTCTGGCTCTGTTGCTCCTTCCCCTCCCGTTTCAGTGCTTGCGCCCCCTGTTCCTGCTATGGAGGTTTCTTTGGCCCCTGCTTCCCTTTCGGTTGCTGCTCTTGCTGGGGTGCGCTCCCCTCTTTCTACTCCCCCTCCTCCTACTGCTGTCCTTGACGGCTCCTCTCCGTTGTCTCCTCCTCTTCCTCCTCCTCCTCCTCCTCTTCCTCCTCCTCCTCCTCCTCCAGACCCTGCCCGCCCACCTCTGCTCTGTTCTCCCGTTTCCTTCCCTCCGTCTTTGCTCAGTTTACCCATGCCCCCTAACCCTGACTTTGCTGACCCTGATCCCGACCCTGATATTCTTTAACGTGCTCTGTTGCTCTTTCGCCTTTGTTTCTTCCTTGTTCTCTGTTTTTGTCCTTTCTCTTCTCGTCGTTGTCCATTCTTCAATGGAACGTTCGAGGTTATTACGCCAATTTCCTCGAACTCCAACTTCTGATTTCGCGGTTTTCGCCCCTTTGTGTCTGTCTCCAGGAGCCAATGCTTGGTGCTCGTCCTGGTCGTTTTCGTGGCTATTCCTTTCTCTCCCCCCCCCCCAGCCATTGCTGGGGCTTCTAATTCTTCTGCTCTTTTGATTCGGGCTGATGTTCCCTTTGTTCCTTTACTTTTTCCTTCGCCTCTCCATTGTTCTGCTGCTCATATCTTTGTGGGGAAATGGTACACAGTTTGTTCCATTTATCTCCCCCCGAGTGTCCCGCTCTCTCTTCCTGATTTGAAACACCTCCTGGACTCCTTGCCGGAGCCTGTGCTCCTGCTGGGTGACTTCAATTGTCGTCATTCTCTTTGGGGTGACGTTCTGACGAATACCCGGGGTCGCCTCCTTGAGCCGTTTCTCCTCTCTTCTTCCCTGTCTCTTCTGAATTCTGGTGAGCCCACTCATTTGGACTCTCGGACTCGCACCCTTTCTTGTCTTGATCTTTCTCTCTGCTCTTCTTCTCTTTACTTAGATTTCACGTGGCAGGTTCTTGATGACCTCCATGGAAGTGATCATTTCCCCATCCTTGTTTCCTTTTTCTCTTTTCGCCCTTCCCTCTCTTTCCCTAGGTGGCAGTTTGCTAAGGCAGACTGGACCCTATTTACCCTCAGTGCTGCTCTCCCTGACCTCTCCCTTCTGCCTCTCTCTCGCGCTCTCCTCCTTTTTCATGACACTGTCTTCAACGCTGCCCTCCGCTCTATTCCTCGCTCTTCCTCTCGGGGTCCACGGAAGTGCGTTCCCTGGTGGAATGCGGACTGTGCTCGGGCTGTCCGCTGTAAGCGTGCAGCCTGGAAGAGGCACCGCTGTAGGCAGACGACCGATTCTTTTCTTTTCTTTCGGAAAGCGAGTGCGGTGGCCCGTAGGGCCATCCGTACGGCTAAACGTGAATGTTGGGCATCTTATGTCTCAACAATTACGTCCGAGACCCCTCTGGCCCAGATCTGGAAGCGTATCCGCAAGATAGCGGGTAAGTTCGTTCCCGATGTTTCACCGGTCCTTCACCTCCATGATACTCTTGTGGCGGACCCGTTGCAGGTCGCTTCCGAACTGGGTTCCCACTTTTCTTCTGTTAGCTCTGGTCTTCATCTTCCCCAATCTTTCCTTCTTCGTAAACCTGTCCTTGAGTCTCGTCCTTTAGATTTCTGCACTCATCTTCAGCTTCCCTATAATGATCCCTTCTCTCTCTCTGAACTTCGTTCTGCCCTGGCCTTCTGCGGTTCTACGGCGGCGGGCTCCGATGGTATTCATTATGAGATGCTTCGCCATCTCCCTCCGAGCACGTCTCAGTATTTACTGAGTCTGTATAATCGGATCTGGGAGTCGTCGTCAGTCCCTGAGGACTGGCTCGATGCCGTTGTCCTCCCTGTTCGCAAACCGGGGTCTCTGGGTACTTCCCCTAAGGACTTTCGCCCTATTGCTCTCACAAGTTGTGTCTGCAAACTCTTTGAACGTATGGTTAACGTTCGTCTGATGTGGTTCCTGGAACACCATCACCTCCTCTCCCCTTCTCAATTTGGTTTCCGCAAGTGCCGCAGCACGACAGATGTCCTGGTGAACTTGGAGGTCTATATTCGTACTGCTTTTGCTGCGAAGACCTCCGTTGTTGCCGTCCTTTTTGACCTAGAAAAGGCTTACGACACCACTTGGCGTTATCATATCCTATCTCAACTTCATTCTTTTGGCCTTCGTGGTCATCTCCCTCTCTTTCTCCGCAGCTTCCTCTCTCGTCGTTCCTTTCGGGTGCGCCTTGGTACCGCTCTCTCTCCCTCTTTTCAGCAATACGAAGGTGTGCTCCAGGGTAGTGTTCTGAGCACTACTCTTTTTCTTGTAGCCCTCAATGGTCTTCTTTCCTCTCTTCCTTCTGGTGTCTTCTCCGCTCTCTATGTCGATGATCTTACCCTTTGTTGTCAGGGTGATGATTCGCCTCTCCTTCAACGCCGGCTTCAACTTGCGATTGATGCCGTGTCGTCTTGGGCCACAGGTCATGGCTTCAAGTTCTCTACTTCTAAGACTTGTGCCATGACTTTTACGCGGAAACGGGTTGTTCTTCGTCCCTCTTTGTCACTTTATGGTCATCCCCTTGAATACAAAGATTCCGCGAAGCTTTTGGGGTTATTCCTTGACACTCGTTTGTCTTGGTCTCCCCATATCTCTTACCTCCGTGTTGAGTGCTCTAAGGCCCTTACCCTCCTTCGGGTCTTGCCCCATACTTCTTGGGGGGCAGATAGGCGCACTCTCCTTGCTTTACATTCCTCTCTCGTCCTGTCTAAGCTCGATTATGGTTGCCCTGCTTACTTGTCTGCTTCTCCTTCTACTCTTCGCCGTCTTGATGCTTTGCTCCATACTGGGTTGCGCCTCAGTTCTGGTGCCTTTCGTTCGACTCCCATCCTTAGCTTGTATGTTGACACTGGTTTCCTGTCTCTCCAAGACCGCCGTGATCGCTACTGTCTTCGCTATCTTGCGCGGTCCTTGCAACATCCTTCCTCTCGCCTCTGTCGTGCTTTAACTTTTACCCCTCCTGCGGTTCCTGTTCCTCTTCACCACCTCCCTCTTTCTGTCCGGTTATCTCGCCTACAGGATTCTCTCTCCGTTCGTATTTCTGATGTTTCTCCTCGTGTTGTTCCTTCTTTGCCCCCGTGGAGGGTCCCTCTTCCGCGGTTTTGTACTTCCTTGACCCGTATCACTAAAGCTTTTACCCCTCCTACGGTTCTAAAACGCCTTTTCCTCGAGCACTTTTCTTCACTCCCGCTCCGTTTCTGTCTTCACCGATGGGTCTAAGTCAGCGGACGGTGTTGGCTACTCTGTTGTTTTTCCTGATCGCACTTATATGTGTCGCTTGCCTCCGGAGACTAGCATCTTTACAGCAGAACTTTATGCTATTCTCTATGCACTTCGTCTCCTGCTTTCTCGTTGTCAGTCTTCCTTTGTGGTTGTTGTTGACTCTCGTAGTGCCCTCATGGCTCTCGGGTCCTTTAATCCGGTTCATCCAGTAGTTGTCGAGATCCAGCATTGGCTGTTTCTCGTTCACAGTAAATTTAAGTCGGTTGAGTTTTGTTGGGTTCCCAGCCATATTGGTGTGTCTTTAAATGAGCGTGCGGATGCTGCCGCTAAGGGAGCTGTCCGCTCTTGTCCCATCTCTCGTAAAGGCATTCCGTATTCCGACTTTTACCCAGTTATCCATTCCTCAGTCCTTACCCGTTGGCAGGCTTCTTGGTTGTCTGTTACTGGTAACAAGCTACGTACTCTTAAATGTTGTGTTTCCTCGTGGCCGTCCTCCTTCCACCGTAACCGGCGGTGGGAAACAGCTCTGGCGAGGTTGCGTATTGGCCATACTCGCTTAACCCATGGTCACTTGATGGAGTGCCGCCCTGCTCCTTATTGTCCTAGTTGCATTGTCCCTCTTACGGTCGTGCATGTCCTTCTTGAATGTCCTGACTTCCAGGACGAGCGTGTGTCTTGCTTTCCGACCGCCCCTCGTGGTCACCTGTCCCTCGATAGAATTCTTGGTGACTCGGATACTTTTGATATCGTTCGCCTTATGCGTTTTTGTTCTCGTATTGGCATCCTTGGTGATATTTAGCGCCCTCTGATTATTTTGCGTATTTGATGGTGCTACATAGCCTTCCCGGTTTGGTGCCTTCTTTTGATAATTACTTACTTACTTGGTAGGGATAAGGATTTGGGATGGGACGGGGGGAAAGAATGGTGCCCAACGACTTGGTCGGGATTGAACTCCGACCTGCATGAAGCGAGACACTCTAAAAGTGGTGGTAATGGTTTTAGCATTCCTGGTAGTTGTGGTGGTGGTGGTAGCAGTAGTTGTGTTGCTGTTGTGGTGTGGGTAGTGATGGTGGTAGTGGTGCTGTGGTGATGGTGGTTATACTGGTAGTGGTGATGTTTATTGTTGTCATGAAGATATGGCTTGTTGGGGGTGGTGATAATAGTTTACATATATTAAACAGTTTGGGCGCCAAAGCACTATAGGTTGGTGTTTATAAAACTATTTCATTGGGAAGTTTAAATGCTGGTAAACTGTTTAATAAATGTCAACAAAGGCACCAAAGATTGGGAAAAGGTGTATAGGTTAGTAAGTACTTTCGTAAATACTTGTTGAGTCCCGGCCCTAGGGCCACATTCACGAACCAGTTACGCAAGCACTTACGAACCTGTACATCTTTTATCAATCTTTGGCGGCTTTGTTTACAATTGTTCAACAGTTAATGAGCTCCGAATCACCAGGAGGCTGTTTATAACAATAACAACAGTTGATTGGGAAGTTTTCATGCTTTTAAACTCTTTAATAAATGTAACCAAAGCCGTCAAAGATTGAGGAAAGATGTACACGTTCGTAAGTACATGCGTAACTGCTAAGTGAATCTGGCCTCTGGTTACCAGGTCCGAGTGGTCGCAAGATAACATGTATTTGACATACATTTTTAATATTAATTTAGTTCAGAAATTAAATCACAGAGGAAGTTATTTAAAACATTATAATATTATTGTTTTAAAAATAAACCATATAAACACTATTTATTAAAACAAAGCCAATTTAAAATCAAACGTCGGAAATACATTAGATTATGTAACCCTATATAACCTACACGTTTATGTAGGATAACAGTTACTTTGACCGTCAAAGTAGCAGCCGTAAACGTGTGTTTATATCGCAATGGTTTGATATATAAATGAAAATAATTGTTGAAAAATCACCAAAACGCTGGTTCAAATAACTCCATTGCCTCAAAATTATTTCCATGCATAATATATATTCTACACCATGGATGTAAAATGTCATTCACTCTGGGCACTAGGAGCCTGGAACACCCGACGACCTCCAGCAAGGTCGGCAGACACTGCCAACTGGGCAACAGGCCTAGCCTTAAAAGGGAAGGATTCCGAGGCAACTAACTGCTCCCCAATGGAACTTCCTATACTGGTGGCTGCCACTTGAGCAGAGGAATATGACTCAAGCCGTGTCGTGTAAACTGTTTACCACATTACCATGGATCTAATATGTCGGTCACCTTGGGCACTATTATGTGTGTTTGTAAGCGTGTCTGAATTGCCTTAGCATTTGCAAACGCACATTAATCATATTGTGTAAAAGAATATACCTCGAAAACTGTTTATGTAGGACAGACGTAAATATATGTATTAATGTAGGTTAGCATTGTAACATTCAAACCTACATATCTTGTGGTTGGTTGATCAATAAATCGTTGAACTATATGTCAAATAGATCTCTAACCCTGTTCATGGAGGACAGGAGAAAATATATAAATATATATATATGATATCACTGTAAATGTATGGCCACGTATGTGGTAGGACAAAAACAAACTGTCTGAAACACAGCTTACATCTCATTGTATACAATATATGTGTGTAATTTATTTTCATTATGTATGGGAAGGTTTGATTGTTATCAGTTAGAATAGATAACTTTTGATTATATTATTTAAGTAAAGGTCAGGTAAAAATAATTTTTTGTATGAAATTGCGAATATAAATAATAAAATCTAAATTATTGGTGGTTTCAGACAAAAGTGGACTAAGCAGATCTCCGTTTTCTGTGAGTAATACAATGGGAACTATGAAGTATATGTAAACACTTGTTAGTATGAACCACCACTACTACCACCACCATCACTCCACTAGATCTAAGCACATTGTCCGAGACCTCTTCAATGATAAACAGTGGATGTAAAATCCGAAATATCAGCTTTATGTGATAGACGTATTTTAATGCATCTTAATTCTTTATCCATAAAATATTAGGTTAAGTAAATGTTTACAATTTATAATATTGAATTTTGCAGAAATATAACTTTACATTTAAACATGAAAACAGTATCTTTTTAATGTATAGGGGAGAAAATAGTGCTATAAAAGCCAATATTAGGTAAATCATACAAATATTTGTAATTCAAACATAGGGAACTAAATGTTTCATGAAGCTATCAAACCACATTTACAATTTATTTATATATTTGACTAAAAAGTACATAAACGTAACATTTAAATGTGATAAAGTTTTTGTTAATATATAAGGGAGAAAATAGTACTAGAAAAGAGAATATTTGCCAAATTATATAATTTTTTTACCATTCTTTGATATTATATCTTGGTCAAATGTAAGTAGAACATGATATATCATTCCTATGTGAGAAGCTGCATAACGCGCAAGCCATAGATGACTAAAAACTCTGTGACCCGACCAGGATTCGAACCTATGATGCCCAGTATCATCCCCAAACATTCCCTTCCCTTTCCTACTGTTCTCGTTACTTATCCAATGTTCTGCTGCCCATGTCTTCATGAGTAAATGGTATATGTTCTGTTCCATTTATCTTCCTCCAAATGTCCCACTTTCTCTTCCTGATCTTAAACACCTGTTGGACTCCTTACCAGAGCCTGTGCTCCTGTTGGGTGATTTCAACTGTCGACATACCCTCTAGGGTGATCCTCTGACAAACACCGAGGCCGCCTTCTCGAACCATTTGTCCTATCTTCTTCTATCTCTTCTGAATTCTGGTGAACTCATTCATGTGGACTCACGGACTCGCACCCTTTCCTGTCTTGATCTTTCTCTCTGCTCGTCGTCTCTTTACTTAGATTTCACATGGTGGGTTCTTGATGACCTCCATAAGTGACCATTTCCCCATCCTTGTCACCTTTTTTTCTTTTCACCCCCCCCCCCCCTCTCCTTCCCTAGGTGGCAGTGTGCCAAGGTTGACTGAAATCTATTCACACTCCATGCTACTTTTTCTGACCTCTCCTCTCTGCTTCTCCCTCGAGCCCTCCTCCTCTTTCATAACCATATTCGACGCTGCCCTCCACTCTATTCCTCGCTCTACCTCCCGAGGCACGTGGAAGTGCGTTCCCTGGTGGAATGCGGACTGCTCGGGCTGTCCGCTGTAAGCTTACAGCAGCCTGGCAGAAACACCAACGCCGGCAGACAGCTGATTCTTTTATTTTCTTTCGGAAAACGAGTGCGATGGCCCGTAGGACCATCCGTACAGCTAAACGTGAGAGCTGAAAATCTTATATTTCCACCATCACGTCCGATATTCCTCTCTCGAAGATCTGGAAGAAAATCCACAAGATAGCGGGTAGGTTTGTTCCAGATGTCTCGCCGGTCCTTCACCTCCACGGTACTCTTGTGGCGGATCCAGTAACGGTTGCAACCGAACTGAGTTCCCACTTTTCGACTGTTAGCTCTTTTTCTCATCTTCCTCAATCCTTCCTTCATAAGTTCGTTCTTGAATCTCATCCCTTAGATTTCTACACTCATCTCCGACTTTCCTGTAACGATCCCTTCTATACCTCGAAACTCCAGTCTGCTCTGGTTCTCTACAGCAGTGGGCCCAGATGACATTCATTATGAGATGCTTCGCCATCTCCTTCTAGGAGCGTCCTAATATTTAGCGAATCTGTATAACCAAGTCTGAGAGTCATCGCCAGTCCTTGAGGACTGGCTCGATGCCGTTGTCCTCCCTATTTGGAAACCCGGGCTTTCGGGACATCCCCTCAGGACTTCTGCCCTATTGCCCTCATGAGTTGTCTGCAAACTCTTTGAACGTATGGTTAACGTTCGTCTGATGTGGTTCTTAGAACACTATCACCACCTGTCCCCTTCTGAATTTGGTTTTCGCGTTTGCCGCAGCACAATAGATGTCCTGGTGAACTTGGAGGTCTATATTCGTACTTCTTTTGCTGCGAAGATCTCCGTTGTTGCCATCCTTTTTGATCTTGAGAAGGCTTACACCGCCTGGAGATATCATATTCTGTCCCAACTTCGTTCTTTTGGCCTTCGTGGTAATCTCCCTCTATTCATCCAAAGCTTCCTCTCTCCTCGTTCCTTTCGAGTGAGGGTTGGTACCGCTCTCTGTCTCTTTTCGGCAATACGAAGGTGTACCCCAAGGTAGTGTTCTGAGCACTTCTCTTTTTCCAGGTTGTTCTGAATGGTCTTCTTTCTTCTCTTCCTTCTGGGATCTTCTCTGCTCTCTGTCATCGATCATACCCTCTGCTGTTGAGGTGATGATTTGCCTTTCCTTCAACGGCGGCTTCAACTTGAGATAAATACCGTATCGTCTTAGGCCACTGATCATGGCTTCAAGTTTTCTACAACTAAAATTTGTGCTATGAATTTTACTCAGAAGCAGGTCGTTCTCCGTCCCCCTCTGTCACTATATGGCCACCCCCATTCGTACAGAGATTCTTCTAAACTTTTAGGACTCATCTTTGACACTCGTTTTACTTGGTCGCCCCATATCTCTCTCCTCCGAGTTGAATGGTCTAAGGCCCTTAACTTACTTCAGGTCTTGTCTCATACTTCCTGAGAAGCTGATAGGCGCTCGCTCCTCTCTTTATATTCCTCTTTCGTTTTATCTAATCTCGATTACGGTTGCCCTGCTTACTCGTCTGCTTCTCCTCCTACTCTTCGCCTTCGTAATGCTTTACACCATACTGGGTTGCCTCTCAGCTCGGGTGTCTTCCGTTCGACTCCTGCCCTCAGCTTGCATGTTGACACTGGCTTCCTATTCCTTCAGGACTGCCGCGATTGCTACTGTCTTCGCTATCTTGTGCGGTCCTTACAACACCCTCACTCTCGCTTCTGTCGTGCTTTGACTTTTACCCCTCCTGTAGTTCCTGTTTCTCTTCACCACCTCCCTCTTTCTGCCTGGTTATCTCGCTAGCAGGATTGCCAGAGTGTGATGCTCATTGGGACAGTCATCTGTCCTTTTATAGCCTTGTGCTCCTGCTGCTGTCCTCTCAAATTGTGCTGAACAACTTTTCCTTTTCCTTCTGTTTCGTTTTTTCTCCCCCCTCTTCTCCTATCTGCTTGTTGTTTCCTGCCGACCTTTTGCTTGTTTTGGTTATTCCTTTGGACTACTTCTATTTTGATGCCCGGGTGCTTGATGAGGCATACTCTTGCACCCGTAGAACTGTAGTACCCAACGTTGAGAGCAAGGGGAACCTTTTATTGTCAATCTCTCTTTCGTCACTGAACCCGATCTCGACGGACTGACGGTTCTTAAGGTGGCGTTTGTGGGGCGTATACTCACGACGCACCCCTAGGAGACCCCAGCATGATCGGCGATAGCTTCTTGTTGGGTGTTCTGCCTCTATATGTGGCTCCATGGTGGGTGTGGGGGGCACATTCGTGAATGAATGTTTCTTTTTCGTACCTATGTTGTATTCTGTTTTTCCTTTACCTTCTCAGGTTCGTGGGGGTGGGCGACCAAGCCCCCGAGTCGGTCTGTGTTGGAAGATCGGGCTCTGTAGCCTCCGCTGCACTGGGCCCCGACCTTGCTCCTCCTTTGGCCTCTCTGACTACTTCCCTCGGCTCCCCTCATTCCTCTGTGGTTGGCTCGAGTCCCAAGCCCCCAGTGGTGACTACCTCGTCCCCTGGCACGGCTCATTCTCTAGTTGTAACTACTGTGCCTTTTAACCCCTCTCTCTCTGGGGGGTTCTCAACGCCGTCCTCGACACGGCCGCACTCGCTCGATTCCTTCCCATTCTGATGCCTATCAACCCTTGTTTGGTCCCAATTCGTGGGGCAAATACTTTAATCTCCTCCCTCTTGATTCTGCGCCTCCTGACGATTTCTCCCTCCATCGACATCTTGTTGATTCCGTGGATGCGTCTGTTACCTTCAACCCCACTCGTCTCTGTACACGTGTCATTGCTGTTCCTTCTCAGGATGCAGCTTCCCGCTTGGCTGCCTTATCATGCCTTGGTGAGACCCCTGTTCGGGTCTCAAAGAACGCTCAGTTGAATGCCAGTGTTGGCACTATTCTCCTCCCGCCCCATGTTGCGACTGGTGTTCGGAATTTGCAGGACTGCCACGATGATATTCGGCATATCCTCGATGCCCTGGGCTATTCTGTCCTCCAAGTGGACACGTTTACTCGTCCCTCTCGTGGCCGTTGCCATCGACCCCGTCGGGTTGTGAAGATTACCTTTGATGGTAGGACCCTTCCACCCTCTGTCATTCTTGCTGGTGCCAGGTGCTCTGTCCAGTAGTACATTCCTTCTCCTAGGCTCTGTAACAAGTGCTGGAGGTTTGGGCATGGTGCCCTCCGTTGCTCTGGGACTGTCTCTCTCTGTCCTTTGTGTGGGGGCGAAGTCACTCTAAGTCGGAGTGCACTTCTCCCCAAGATCGCTGCCTCAACTGCGGTGAGGCCCATCCTACCTTCTCCCGTGCGTGTATCCATTACAAGCTTGAGGCAGCCGTCCTCAACTTGAAGCACCGGGAGCGTTTATCTTTTCCTGAGGCGAGGCGCCAGGTTCGCCGGCTCCTGCCTTATGCTAACGTCTCTTATGCTTGCGTGTTGCGCTCTTCCTCTCCTTGTCCTTCCCACCTTCCTCAGACTCGCAACCGTTTCTGGGCCTTGGACCCTGATATGCCCACTGCCCCCTCCTCTGTTCCTTTGAGTTCTGTCCCGAAGGGTCCCCCTCCTGATCCTCTGTCTGGGGTTCCCCTTCTTTCTACCCGGTCTGTCATGTCTCCTGTATCTTCTTCCTCGTCTCCCTCCGATCCTCCTTCCCTTCCTTCTCATCCATCTATTGACTCTCCCCGCCGCCTGTCGGTGCGGGCTGATGTCCATTGCTCTCTCAACGGCCGTCGTGTGTGCTCTTGTTCAGCTTCTCCTGTTGAGACGCTGGAATCCGTTGCCCAGTACGTAGTTGTTGGGACACCGGTCTCTTTAAGTCAGAAGCGTAAGCTTGGCTCCTCTCCTTCCTCCTCCCCGGCAGGTAAGAAGGCCTCACTTTCTTCCTCGGCCCCTACTACTGACTTTATTGCTCCTTTCCCTCCCGTTTCGGTGGTTGCGCGCCCTGTTCCTGCTATGGAGGTTTCTTTGGCCCCTGCTTCCCTCTCGGTTGCTGCCCTTGCTGAGGTGCGCTCCCCTCTTTCTACTCCTCCTCTTCCTGCTGCTGTCCTTGACTGCTCCTCTCTGTTGTCTCTTCCTCGTCCTCCGGACCCCGCCCGCCCACCTCTGGTCTGTTCTCCCGCTTCCTTCCCTCCGTCTTTGCTCAGTTTACCCATGCCCCTTAACCCTGATTTTACTGACCCTGATCCCGACCCTGATCTTCTTTAACATGCTATGTTGCTCTTTCGCCTTTGTTTCTTCCTTGTACTCTGTTGCTGTCCTTTCTCTTCTCGTCGATGTCTATTCTTCAATGGAACGTTCTAGGTTATTACGCCAATTTCCTCGAACTCCAACTTCTGATTTCGCGGTTTTCGCCCCTTTCTGTCTGTCTCCAGGAGCCGATGCTTGGTGCTCGTCCTGGTCACTTTCGTGGCTATTCCTTTCTCTCCCCCCCCCCCCAGCTGTTGCTGGGGCTCCTAATTCTTCTGCTCTCTTGATTCGCTCTGATGTTCCCTTTGTCCCCTTACTTTTTCCTTCGCCTCTCCATTGTTCAGCTGCTCGTATCTTTGTGGGGAAATGGTACACAGTTTGTTCCATTTATCTCCCCCTGAATGTCCCGCTTTCTCTTCCTGATCTGAAACACCTACTGGACTCCTTGCCGGAGCCTGTGCTCCTTGTTGGGTGATTTCAATTGTTGTCATTTCCTTTGGGGTGATGTTCTGACGAACACCCGAGGTCGCCTTCTTGAGCCGTTTAGCCTCTCTTCTTCCCTGTCTCTTCTGAATTCTGATGAGCCCACGCATTTGGACTCTCGGACTCGCACCCTTTCCTGTCTTGATGTTTCTCTTTGTTCATCTTCTCTTTACTTAGATTTCACGTGGCAGGTTCTTGATGACCTCCATGGCAATGACCATTTCCCCATCCTTGTTTCCTTTTTCTCTTTTCGCTCTCCCCTCTCCTTCTGTAAGTGGCAGTTTGCTAAAGCAGACTGGAACCTATTTACCCTCAGTGCTGCTCTCTCTGACCTCTCCCTTCTGCCTCTCCCTTGCTCTCTCCTCCTTTTTCATGACACTGTTTTCGATGCTGCCTTCCGCTCTATTCCTCACTCTTCCTCTCGGGGTCCACGGAAGTGCGTTCCCTGGTGGAATGCAGACTGTGTTCGGGCTGTCCGCTGTAAGCGTGCAGCCTGGAAGAGACACCGCCGTCAGCAGACGGCCGATTCTTTTCTTTTCTTTCGGAAAGCGAGTACGGTGGCCGGTAGGGGCCATCCGTATGGATAAACGTGAATGTTGGGCATCTTATGTCTCCACCATTATGTCCGAGACTCCTCTGCCGCAGATCTGGAAGCGTATCCGCAAGATAGCGGGTAAGTTCGTTCCTGATGTTTCACCGGTCCTTTACCTCCGTGGTACTCTTGTGGCGGACCCGTTGCAGGTCGCTACCGAACTGGGTTCCCACTTTTCTTCTGTTAGCTCTGGTCTTCATCTTCCCCAATCTTTCCTTCTTCATAAACCTGTCCTTGAATCACGTCCTTTAGATTTCTACACTCGTCTTCGACTTCCCTATAACGATCCCTTCTCTCTCTCTGAACTTCGTTCTGCCCTGGCCCTCTGCGGTTCTACGGCGGCGGGCTCCGATGGCATTCATTATGAGATGCTTCACCATCTCCCTCCGTGCACGTCTCAGTATTTACTGAGTCTGTATAATTGGATCTGGGAGTCGTCGGTAGTCCCTGAGGACTGGCTCGATGCCGTTGTCCTCCCTGTTTGCAAACCAGGGTCTCTGGGAACATCCCCTAAGGACTTTCGCCCTATTGCCCTCACAAGTTGTGTCTACAAACTCTTTGAACGTATAGTTAACGTTCGTCTGATGTGGTTCCTGGAACACCATCACCTCCTCTCCCTTTCTCAATTTGGTTTCCGCAAGTGCCGCAGCACAACAGATGTCCTGGTGAACTTGGAGGTCTATATTCATACTGCTTTTGCTGTGAAGACCTCCGTTGTTGCCGTCCTTTTTGACCTGGAAAAGGCTTACGACACCACATGGCGTTATCATATTCTGTCCCAACTTCATTCTTTTGGCCTTCGTGGTCATCTCCCTCTCTTTCTCCGCAGCTTCCTCTCTCGTCGTTCCTTTCGGGTGAGGCTTGGTACCGCTCTCTCTGCCTCTTTTCAGCAATACGAAGGTGTGCCCCGAGGTAGTGTTCTGAGCACTACTCTTTTTTCTGGTTGCCCTCAATGATCTTCTTTCCTCTCTTCCTTCAGGCATCTTCTCCGCTATCTATGTCGATGATCTTACTGTGGGGAAAACTCCAGGCAGCTATTCTCTTTTTTAAATTGACTTTAATAAGATAAAGTTTATCTTATTTATTTTCTTAGTAAGTAAGAATTAATTGAGTGGACTGTATGTACTTGATTAAACTGCCTGAAATTATCTCACAGTTGGGGGGACAATTTGTAGCTTACACCACTTTGAGATGGCTCATTCTTAAACCACAAATTGTTTACCTTATTAATATAATTATATCATACCACATATGGTGGTCTAATCTACTAGTAATAATTACTAATTATGAATACTAATACTACTATAACTAAAAGGGGCTTAGCTGATCCTGTTGAAGGGGCCTGCTAAGGCTGTGTAATTGTAGCATCAATATGGGTGTGGCCCTATGCCTCTTTGTGCCACGTAATGGCGGCTGTGGAGACTACAAGCCCTGGCATACAGCTAGGTACATTATGTGTAAGGCTCAACTGTCTGCTCAGCTTCTTGCTATTCCAAATCACAAATTACCTGTATGAGATGCAAGGAATTAATAACAGTTCCCTAAATATATAATTACAAGTATGACATGGAATATGAGGGTGTTAAATGGGGTACACGTACTTTTGTGGGGTGTTATCCATACATCCTAACCGACTACCTCATAAATGATAAAAATGTGTACACAAATAAATCAAATATATAGTATACTTGGTAAGCCGGTTACAGGATGGCTCTAGTGATAGTACTGGTGTTGTCGTGGTAGTTTGCTTGGGGCAGAGTAAGTCTATCCAAGGCGACTAGTATCACAACACTTCTGGAGCACCCACTTTGTTGCTGTTGTAGTGAGAAGAGCGTGAGAGTGAAGCCCCTCCCTTCCGTGTACCAATGTTATTGTTGGTTCCACTTCTGAACTTAAATTTACATTAACAAGGGAGTCAAGCTACATTTTGGTGTTAGTAATTATATTCAGTCTTATTGAGTACTTTTTGTCAAATTTAGACACAAGACTGTTGTATAAACAGTATTATATTTGTAAATGTACGTGGCGTCTCTGACGTCACGGGATCACCCATTTTCTATTATTAAGGGAATACTGACTAAGGGGATACTATGTTATTATGTGTGTCGGATTCTGACACTTACCCTTTACTGTCAGTGTGATGATTCGCCTCTCCTTCAACGCTGGCTTCAACTTGCGATTGATGCCGTGTCGTCTTGGGCCACCGATCATGGCTTCAAGTTCTCTTCTACTAAGACTTGTGCCATGACTTTTACTCAGAAACGGGTCGTTCTTCGTCCCTCTTTGTCACTTTATGGTCATCCCCTTGAGTACAAAGATTCTGCGAAGCTTTTGGGGTTATTCTTTGACACTCGTTTGTCCCGGTCTCCCCATATCTCTTACCTCCGTGTTGAGTGCTCTAAGGCCCTTACTCTCCTTCGGGTATTGTCCCATACTTCTTGGGTAGCGGATAGGCGCACTCTCCTTGCTTTACATTCTTCTCTCGTCCTGTCTAAGCTCGATTATGGTTGCCCTGCTTACTCATCTGCTTCACCTTCTACTCTTCGCCGTCTTGATGCTTTGCACCACACTGGGTTGCGCCTCAGTTCTGGTGCCTTTCGTTCGACTCCCGTCCTCAGCTTGTATGTTGACACTGTCTTCCTGTCTCTCCAGGACCGCCGTGATCGCTACTGTCTTCGCTATCTTGCACGATCCTTGCAACATCCTTCCTTTCGCCTCTGTCGTGCTTTAACTTTTACCCCTCCTGCTGTTCCTGTTCCTCTTCACCACCTCCCTCTTTCTGTCTGGTTATCTCGCTTACAAGATTTTCTTTCCGTTCGTATTTCTAATATTTCTCCCCATGTTGTTCCTTCTTTGCCCCCGTGGAGAGTAGTCCCCTTTCACAGTTTTGTACATCCTTGACCTACATCACTAATGCTTTTACCCCTCATACGGTTCTAAAACGCCTTTTCCTTGAGCACTTTTCTTCTCACTCGCACTCTGTTTCCGTCTTCACCGATGGGTCTAAGTCTGCGGACGGTGTTGGCTACTCTGTTGTTTTTCCTGATCACACTTATATGTGTCGCTTACCTCCGGAGACTAGCATCTCCACAGCGGAGCTTTATGCTATTTTCTATGTTCTTCGTCTCCTGCTCTCTCGTTGTCAATCTTCCTTTGTAGTTGTTGTTGACTCTCGTAGTGCCCTCATGGCTCTCGTGTCCTTTAATCCGGTTCATCCAGTGGTTGTCGAGATCCAGCATTGGCTGTTTCTTGTTCACAGTAAATTTAAGTAGGTTGAGTTTTGTTGGGTTCCCAGCCATATTGATGTCTCTTTAAATGAGCGTGCGGATGCTGCCGCCAGGAAAGCTGTCCGCTCTTGTCCCATCTCTCATTAAGGCATTTCTTATTCCGACTTTTACCCGGTTATCCATTCCTCCATCCTTACCCGTTGGCAGGCTTGTTGGTTGTCTGTTACTGGTAACAAACTACGTTCTCTTAAAGGTTGTGTGTCCTCGTGGCCGTCCTCCTGCCACCGTAACCGGCGATGGGAAACGGCGCTGGCGACTTTGCATATTGGCCATACTCGCTTAACTCATGGTCACTTGATGGAGCGCCGCCCTGCTCCTTATTGTCCTAATTGCATTGTCCCTCTTACGGTCGTGCATATCCTTGTTGAGTGTCCTGACTTCCGGGACAAGCATGTGTCTTGTTTTCCGACTGTCCCCCACGGTCGCTTGTCTCTCGATAGTATTCTTGGTGACTCGGGTACTTTTGATATTGTTCACCTTATGCGTTTTTGTTCTCATATTGTCGTCCTTGGTGATATTTAGCGCCCTCTGATTATCCCGCACATTTGATGGTGCTACATAACCTTCTCGGTTTGGTGCCTTATTTTTGATAATTACTTACTTACTTTCTGTTGTGTTTGTCATTTCAGTTAATGTTTACAAGTTTTTGAGACAGGATTTGTGTTCTTTGAACTTGTACTTATTTTTTTTATCAAGTTCATTCAATTCTGATGTTTAGTATATCTTCCTTGCATTCCTGTTACTCACCCTGCAAGGAATACATGTAAGGGGCACCTGTCTGTACAGTTGTGTGGTTGAAGTCTTCCGTGAGAGAGTCTAGATCAATTCCTACTTGCAACTGATGCAATCTTCTCTATAACAGTTGTTGTTTTCTCTCGTTGCTTCAAGGGTTATGTACAGCCCTCTACTCTTATCTACAGTAGAGGCGGTTCTCCCAGTTATTCCTGGGAGCGTCCCGGCCAGTAGAGCGGGGCTTACTGGAACGACTGGGTGTGCGTCTCCTGATGTTAAGGGGGCATAAGTAAGGAAATTAAAAGTTGTTTATTTTCTAAAGTAGTGTGGTTATGATTGTATACGGTTTGTCTGGTATCTATGTTTTGATTATTAATATTAACCCAAAGGGATTAAGTGCTGAGTTATGTTCCTTTTACTTGTATTTTTAATTGTACCCTCCACAGAATAGACTGGAGTTTCATTATTTTTAATATAGTTGTTTAATTAACTAATCCTGTAGTTAGCAGTTGTAGGGAATAGGTTAATTAGGAGCTTTGGAAGCTGCTTCTAGGAACACGACTTTATGAAGTGCGAGTGGTAACAATGTTGTCACTCAAACCTTCACCAGGGGAACGTCACTTTTAGCCAGCCGGACGTAGTAACTAAGAAGAATTTGAACATCAGAATAGTTAAATTTTAAGGCATTAGGTACAAGGTTAGTAGACGGGGCACACAGAGCTAGAGCTCACTCCTCGGTGGACACTTAGGTCAGCACTGCTAGAGTGAGGCGAACGTGGCTGATAGGGACAGGACTACGTGACTGCTATGAGAGTCTAGCGGACGTGACTGCTATGAGAGTCTAGCGGACGTGACTGCCATAAGCAAATGATGGCGAGGTGTGACAAGTGAGTGACAGCCTCTTGAAGTGGTCGAGGGTCTCGTGGTCGAGTGACAGCTCACGTGGTCCGGGACCTATGTGAGGAGCGTATCAGACTGTGTCGTGCTTTACTGATAGCGGCTGAGAGGCTTCAGCGGGATGGCTTCAAAAGGTGGGAAGTAACGATGAAAATATTGACTGACAGACCCACAGGAAAACAGCTTGTCGCTTCTCCTGGAGACTTAGGCATACGTCACGAGTATGGCCGGGTGTAAATAGAAACTGCCTCGCATATGTTAACAGATCTTGTGTAATTTCCTCTATCCTTATGGTGTTCTCGAGCTCATCTCACGAAGTGGGTAAACATTAAGCATCTTGCACATGGGAGAGTAGAGAGAACATGCTCAGTGATGGTCAGGTGAGCAGCCCATTGTCTTGATCCGCCACAACGTACAAAATATAAAGTTACTAACCAACCAGAAACATACAAACCCATACAACCAACCTGACCTAACCTGCCGATGCATAGAAATTGTAGATAATTTGTCATAGTACTTTGTAATATGTACGTTGAGGACCATAATGTCCAAAATGAGACGTAGTAGCTGAAAGGCTGGGATACCAATGGGAGAATAGGCCTATACGTGCCAACTGTTGGCCGCCGTACGTCACTTCTGGGCATCTCAACTCATGCATGTGCCAACGGTCGTCGGGAGTCGACGACAGTAACCAAACGCCCTTAATAAATATCACTTAATATTTGACTATGTATAAATGTAAGTGGCCGGGCGCCGCCTCTCCAGCTGCAGCCTGTCCTCCTGGTTACATAGTACTTTTTGTAACTTTGTACACCATCGTCCACACACAGACGTAATGAACAATTAATAGAATTTGGTACTATTCACACGAGTCTGGAAAAAATTTAACTAAAAACAAAATTTATATTTTCCTAGGCCTACTACATCACATACGTACTATATTAGGCCTCAGCGTGTATTAGGCCTAGGATGATTAAATTAGGTAAGGTTTTATTAGGAACAAATACAAAACCTTCTCTAGTTTGTCCAAATTCTATAGTACCAAATTCTACTTTCTAATTGTTCATTATGTCAATATATATACAATGGTCCACATTGTTACGCATACATTAACATGTGTGTTGTTGTGACGTCATATTAACACACGCATGGTGTTGACATATTCACAGATCAGTTGCTGGACCTCCCAGAGTCTGCCTGCCGACGACATTCCAGCTCCGAGGACGACCGGCGTGCCACCACCCTCGACCGTGACTCCCGGGCGCGACCCCACGACAAGGAAAAGAAAGGCCATCGCTCAGCATGGGGCAAGGTAGGTCAGCTGGGGGTTCTCCATTTTCTGTTGGTTACGTTCTTCTCCCAGTTTGACAACATTCTGTTGGAGAACATAACGTGTTCTCTCCCATTGTTCTTTGTAAGACCATAAGTGTGTTCTCCCTGACCAGGTAAAGAACATGATAAGCACGAGGCGGGACAGTGTAAGAAAGAAGTCTACGTCGTCACACCGCAAGTCAACAGTAGATCGGCCAGGCCACGATGCCCACACCGGCGTCACCGTCGAGGTCTCCGCCGCCTCCGACCCAGAGGTGAGTCGATATGTCCTGCCACCCAGTGCTGTCATGTAGGCCCTCTATAAACACGTAGGGTCACGGAGGTCGCTGATGTCTGAGCAGAACACATCCTCTCTAGGGTCAGGTCAGGTCATGGATGATCTCTAGCAGACGTTCGGTAAACATTCCGCTGAGGGCCCCCACCCCTAGTCACAGAAAACTATATTCTGAAAATATAAACTGAAGACGACCTGCAGTCGTCGGGGGGACGACCGCCGGAGGACGACCGTCCGCCGGTCGTCCTCAAAAACTATGTAGGGTCACAGAAAACTATATTCTTAAGTATCATATTATCTCCTGTAAATGTCTTACTCTATGGAATAGTCCAGGTCCTTGCAGCTTTGTGACGGTAACCATGTAAACTCTGCTAAACTAGCCATAACTGAAAAAAAACTGCTGATGTTTATGTTAACTAAATGCAGTTAGGTCATCAGTGGTGTAATTAGGTTAAACAATATTGGGGTTGAGTTTGTGAGCCCATTATGTGCATATATGTGTCTTACTCGTGTACCGTGCTATATAAGTGACCCATTTTGTACACACACGCATGCATCAGCTTCACCAGGAGGCAGGAGTCACACTGCAATTGACTTCAAAAATATCTATTAGATATTCTTAAAGAATATCTATTAGATATGCCTAAATATTGGGAACAGATTGAGGGCTGTAAGTGGTGTCCCAGAATACATGAAGGTATAGGAAAATTGAAAGTAACCAAGATACAAGAAATAAGTAAAAGTGAGTGAAAAATCTGTGTTGGAAAAGTTTATATTTCAAAACAGAAGAATGTCAACACCAAAGATGGCCGCCACCACAGGGGAGGACAACACACCAATAGATAAATGTTTAAAAGGATTCTCAGCACAGGATATAATGAAAGGTTTTCTTGGCAGGCTAGTGATTATTGAGAACCTGCTAACGAATTATGATGAAAAAGTAATTAAATTCGAACAAGAAAATGAAGGTCTCAAGATTGAGCTTTGTAATTTAAAAGTATTTTCCAGCAAGGTAAGAAAATTGCCAGCTTGACTGATAAGGTAAAGAAACAGGAGGTACAAATCAAGGAACTAGTGGAAGCAAATGAGATATGGAAAGAGAAGATTGGTGAATTTGAAAAAATTAACAAGAAAATACACACACATTGTGAGCAACTCAAAGTAACCCTACAGACTAACATGGAGTTAGGCAAGGATATGCTAAAAGGACTTCATTGACAACTCAAATAAAGAAGGTTAATAGAGGACTGGAAAAGTGCTAAGAGGAATAAAAGAAACATGTGTGCAAGTTATAGAAAAAAAAAATGATGAAGGAAATGTGTTTGGATGTAAAGACCAGAAATGACCAACAAGAAGCAAACATTAGACAAGCAATTAGGAAAGAACTGGTTACCAACAGTAAATTAGTACAAGAAAACGCAAATAGAAGTAAGTCCATAATAATTGTTGGGTGTTTAGAAAAGGAAATATTATTGAGGGTGAACAGAGCAGCAAAAGAGATAAAAACCATTGAGAAAATAGTAGGTTTGGGAGAAAGCCTCACATCAAAGTAAAATGTGTGATTTTAAGAGGATAAGAAAATATGAGAAAGACGAGTATCGATCCTTAAGCATGACATTTAATGGAATGAAACAAATGACAGAAGTGCTTAGAAATGCCAGGAAATTGCAGAGTGATGAGCATCGGAAACATTGCTCATTAAGACAAGACCTCTGAAAGGAAGACAGAGAAAAGCTAAAACTAAACCTTGATGAACTAAAACGTCTAAATGGGATTAGAAATGATGAAAGAAATTCTTTATTCTACAAAATGTCAGGGACTAGAAAGCTAGTGAAATGATACATAAAAACAAAGCAACAAAATCATTTGAAGGAAGGAGGAGTAAGCGACAAAAGGAAAGGGAACATATTCCCGAAAATTGCATATACCAACATAGATGGAGGGAGATCAAACATACTATAGCTAAAAGATATAAATCAGCTTAGAGTCCCAGATATTTTCACACTAACAAAGACTAAACTTGAAGAAAACAATTTAAATGAGGTCATATTCCCAAGGGGCTACTCAGTTTGGAGATGTGACAGGAAAACCAGAAAGCGGGAGGAGTGGTTGTGCTGGTGAAAGAACACATTAAGGCAAGAGTTAATAATCGACAACCCTCGAAGTTGACATATTGACATTGCACGTTTGTAATCAGAATGATAAACTGATAATCATAAATGCCTACAACCCACCAGCAAGCAACATGAGGACAAAGGAGGAACTAGATAAATGTGAGGGGCCTCATAATGGTCATGAGAGAGATTATAATAAAAGCAGATAAAGATAAATCACGATTGTTTGTAATGAGGGACTTCAACTTGAAAGCAATAGACTGGGAGGCCTACGGAGCAAGAACGCAGAACATTTGGACAGGCAGACCTAATTCTGGAGACATTCATGTATCAACACGTTGAGCAGACCACATAAATGAGGGAGGGGGATGTTCCGTCTATACTAGGTAATATTAACCAGGAAAGATGAGGATATATTTGACATCCAGTACCTTCCTCACTTGGGAAAGAGTGATCATGTTCTGTTGTCAGTTAAATATGGTTTATGATATAATCTAGAAGTGAATGGGGACATTTAAACAACTGATAAACTTAATTTCAAGAGAGGACACTATGGGGAACTTAGGAAAATCTTTAATTAATTAAATTGGAGACTTGTTTCTAGGCAAGGAAGTAAATGAGATGTATGCCAAAATCTGTGAAATATGTGACGAGGGTACACAAAAAATCATACCAAAACAGATGCAGAACCAGAAAACAGGATTGGTTCAAAAAATTGTGAGAGGGCCAGACAGGAAAAGACAAGAAAATGGGTTCAATATAGGAAGAGGCAAAACCCTCAAACATACCAGCACAACAAGCAAGCAAGAAACAAATACACAGCAGTGAGAAGAGAGGCAGAAAGGAACTTTGAGAAAGAGGTATCAAACGTGTAAAACAGATCTAGGCCTATACTATAAATTCATTAAAAGCAAGCTGCATATAAAGGATAAATCCCAGCACATTGAGAATTGGGAGCAGGTTCACTAAGAATGAAAAAGAAATGTGTGAAAGACTAAATGAACAGTTTGAAAGTGTGTACAAAATGAGGATTTCAGAGATCCAGACGCAATGACAAGTCCAGAACACGCCATAAAATACAGAGGTATCTCAAGACGAAGTGGAAAAATTACTCAAGGAGCTAGGAAGAAATAAAGAAGTTGGACCTGATGGAGTTTCACCTTGGGTGCTGCGAGAATGTGCAACTGAGCAAAGAATTACACTCTAATTAATATTTCAGACATACTTGTGCACAAGAATATTAGCAGATATATGGAGAAAGACGAACATGTTCCAATTTATAAAAATGGTAGCAGAGAAGACCCCTTCTAAATTATAGACCTGTATCATTAACAATCGTGGTAGTCAAAACACTAGAAACAATAGTTAAAGCCAAATTGGTAGAACACCTGGAGAGTAATGACATAATAACGGACAGGCATTATGGATTTCGAACAGGAAGATCCTGTGTAACAAATCTACTTTGTTGTTATGATAGAGCCACAGAGTTACTACAGGAAAGAGGTGGTTGGGTTGACTGTGTCTATCTGGACCTAAACAAGGCTTTTGACAGAGTCCCACGCAACAGGTTGTTCTGGAAACTGGAACATGCTGGAGGAGCGACTGGAAGACTTCAGACATGGATGAAATTTTTCTAAACGACAGACAGATGAGGGGAGTAATCAGTGGCACTGTATCTGATTGAAGGAGTGTTACTAGTGGAGTACCACAGGGTTCAATTCTTACACCAGTAATGTTCATCGTTTACATAAACGATCTACCAGAAGGAATACAGAATTATATAAACATGTTTGCAGATGATGGTAAGATACTGGGGAAGACAGGAGACGCAGGCGATTGTAATGCCTTTCAAATTGATAAGATAAAATACGTGCTTGGAGCGACATGTGGCAAATGGAATTCAATTTGAATAAATGCAATGTTATGAAATATGGAATCTGAGAAAATAGATGACACACAACTTACAAATTATATGGAAAAGAATTAAACAAATAAAGAATGAGATGTAGGGGTGGTTTTGGATTGTAAGCTGTCGCCAGAGGAACACATAAAGAACATTGTGAGAGGAGAGTATGCTTTGCTTTCAAACTTCAGACTTGCTTTTAATTATATGGATGCTGGCTCTCATCTTCCTCAATCTTTCCTTCTACATAAACCTGTCCTTGAATCTCGTCCTTTAGATTTTTGCACTCATCTCCGACTTCCCTATAACGATCCCTTCTCTCTCTCTGAACTTCGGTCTGCCCTGGCCCTCTGCGGTTCTACGGCGGCGGGCTCCGATGGATTTCATTGTGAAATGCTTCGCCATCTCCCTCCATGCACATCTCGGTATTTACTGAATCTGTATAATCGGATCTAGGACTTATGGTCAGTTCCTGAGGACTGGACCGATGCCGTTGTCCTCCCTGTTCGCAAACCGGGGTCTCTAGGGACTTCCCTTAAGGACTTTCGCCCTATTGCCCTCAGGAGTTGTGTCTGCAAACTCTTTGAACGTATGGTTAACGTTCGTCTGATGTGGTTCTTAGAACACCATCACCACCTCTCCCCTTCTCAAGTTTGTTTCCGCAAGTGCCGCAGCACCTCAGATGTCCTGGTGAACTTGGAGGTCTATATTCGTACTGCTTTTGCTGCAAAGACCTCTGTTGTTACTGTCCTTTTTGACCTGGAAAAGGCTTACGACACCACTTGAAGATATCATATTCTGTCCCAACTTCATTCTTTTGGCCTTCGTGGTAATCTCCCTCTCTTTCTCCAAGGCTTCCTCTCTCGTCGTTCCTTTCGGGTGAGGCTTGGTACCACTCTCTCTGCCTCTTTTCAGCAATATGAAGGTGTACTCACCTAATTGTACTCACCTAATTGTGCTTGCGGGGGTTGAGCTTTGGCTCTTTGGTCCCGCCTCTCAACTGTCAATCAACTGGTGTACAGATTCCTGAGCCTACTGGGCTCTATCATACCTACATTTGAAACTGTGTATGGAGTCAGCCTCCACCACATCACTTCCTAGTGCATTCCATTTATTAACTACTCTGACACTGAAAAAATTCTTTCTAACGTCTCTGTGGCTCATCTGGGTACTAAGTTTCCACCTGTGTCCCCTTGTTCGTGTCCCACCCGTGCTGAAGAGTTTGTCTTTGTCCACCCTGTCAATTCCCCTGAGAATTTTGTAGGTGGTTATCATGTCTCCCCTTACTCTTCTGGTGTGCCCCCAAGGTAGTGTTCTGAGCACTACCCTTTTTCTGGTTGCCCTCAATGGTCTTCTTTCCTCTCTTCCTTCTGGCGTCTTCTCCGCTCTCTATGTCGACGATCTTACCCTTTGCTGTTAAGGTGAAGATTCGCCTCTCCTTCAACGCCGGCTTCAACTTGCGATTGATGCCGTGTTGTCTTTGGCCACCGATCATGGCTTCAGGTTCTCTATGTATAAGACTTGTGCTATGACTTTTTACTCGGAAGTGTGTTGTTCTTCGTCCTTCTTTGTTGCTTTATGGTTACCCCATTGTGTACAAGGATTCCGCTAAGCTTATGAGGTTAATTTTTGACACTCGTTTGTCTTGGTCGCCCCATATCTCTTACCTCCGAATTGAGTGCTCTAAGACCCTTACCCTCCTTCAGGTGTTGTCCCATACTTCTTGGGGAGCGGATAGGCGCACTCTCCTCACTTTACATTCCTCTCTCGTCCTGTCAAAACTCGATTATGGTTGCTCTGCTTACTCGTCTGCTTCTCCTTCTACTCTTCGCCTTCTTGATGCTTTGCACCATACTGGGTTGCGCCTAAGTTCTGGTGCCTTTCGTTCGACTCCCGTCTTCAGCTTTAATGTTAACACTGGCTTCCCATCTCTCCAGGACCTCCGTGATCGCTACTGTCTTCACTATCTTGCGCGGGCCTTGCAACATCCTTCCGCACGCCTCTGTCGTGCTTTAACTTTTACCCCTCCTGTGGTTCCTGTTCCTCTTCACCACCTCCCTCTTTCTGTCCGGTTATCTCGCTTACAGGATTCTCTTTCAGTTCATTTTTCTTATATTTCTCCTCGTGTTTTTCCTTCTTTACCCCTATGGAGAGGCCCCCTTCCGCAGTTTTGTACATCCTTGACCCGCATCACTAAAGCTTTTACCCCTCCTACAGTTCTGAAACGCCTTTTCCTTGAGCACTTTTCTTCACACTTCCACCCTGTTTCCATCTTCACCGATGAGTCTAAGTCTGCGGACGGTGTAGGCTACTCTGTTGTTTTTCCTGACAGCACTTATACGTGTCGCTTACTTCCGGAGACTAGCATCTTCACAGCGGAGCTTTATGCTATTCTCTATGCTCTTCGTCTCCTGCTTTGTCGTTGTCAATCTTCCTTTGTAGTTGTCGTTGACTCTCGTAGTGCCCTCATGGCTCTCGGGTCCTTTAATCCGGTTCATCCAGTGGTTGTCGAGATACAGCATTGGCTGTTTCTTATTCACAGTAAATTTAAGTCGGTTGAGTTTTGTTGGGTTCCCAGCCATATTGGTGTCTCTTTAAATGAGTGTGCGGATGCTGCCGCTAGGGAAGCTGTTTGCTCTTGTCCCATCTCTTGTAAAAGTATTCCTTATTCTGACTTTTCCCAGTTATTCATGCCTACATCCTTACCCGTTGGCAGGGTTGTTCGTCTTCTGTTACTGGTAACAAACTGCGTACTCTTAAGAGTTGTGTGTCCTCATGGCCGTCCTACCACTGTAACCGGCGATGGGAAACGGCTCTGGCAAGGTTGTGTATTGCCCCATACTCACTTAACTCATGGTCACTTAATGGAGCACCGCCCTGCTCCTTACTGTCCAAATTGCATTGTCCCTCTTACAGTTGTGCATATCCATGTTGAAAGTCGTGACTTCTGGGACGAGCATATGTCTTGTTTTCTGACCATCCCTCGCGATCGCTTGTCCCTCGATAGAATTCTTGATGAATTGGATACTTTTGATATCATTCGCCTTATGCGTTTCTATTCTCGTATTGGCATCCTTGGTGATATTTAGCGCTCTCAGATTATTCCGCACATTTGATGGTACTACATAGCCTTCCCGGCTTGGTGCCTTCTTTTGATAATTACTTACTTAATTATGTGGATGGTGAAATACTAAAGAAACTGTTAACAACTTTTGTGAGACCAAAATTAGAATATGCAGCAGTTGTATGGTGGCCAAACCTCAAGAAGCGCATCAGTAAACTGGAAAAGATGCAAAGGCATGCTACAAAATGGCTTCCGGAACGAAAAACAAGAGTTATGAAGAGAGGCTAGTGGCGTTAAATACGCCAAAACTCGAAGATAGAAGAAAAAGGTCATATGCTCATCAGTTACAAAATAATAACAGGAATCGACCAAATTGACAAAGAGGAATTCCTGAAACCAGCAACAAGAACAAGAAGACACAGATTCAAGCTAAGGAAACAAAGTTGCCAAAAAAATATTAGAAAGTTTTCTTTTTCAAACAGGGATGGTGGAGGCCAAAACCATCAGTAGTTTCTAAACATTAAGCGGCAAACAGTACAGGGAAGACCAGTTCTGGCAAGACACCACGAGTGTAGCTCTCATCCTGCAACTACACTTAGGTAATATATATATATATATATATATATATATATATATATATATATATATATATATATATATATATATATATATATTATATATGTGTCGTACCTAGTAGCCAGAACGCACTTCTCAGCCTACTATGCAAGGCCCGATTTGCCTAATAAGCCAAGTTTTCCTGAATTAATATATTTTCTCAATTTTTTCTTATGAAATGATAAAGCTACCCATTTCATTATGTATGAGGTCAATTTTTTTTATTTGAGTTAAAATTAACGTAGATATATGACCGAACCTAACCAACCCTACCTAACCTATCTTTATAGGTTAGGTTAGGTTAGGTAGCCGAAAAAGTTAGGTTAGGTTAGGTAGGTTAGGTAGTCGAAAAAACATTATTTCATGAAAACTTGGCTAATTAGGCAAATCGGGCCTTGCATAGTAGGCCGAGAAGTGGGTTCTTGCTACTAGGTACGACATATATATATATATATATATATATATATATATATATATATATATATATATATATATATATATATATATATATATATATAATATATATATTATTAAATATGACCGAAAAAGTAAGATTAATAATTCTAACACGAATTTTCTCAATCTTTCGTACATTACGCTTCACTGTTGGAGGTAAATCAAAAATCAATTCTCCAAAATTCATCTTTATTTCTAGTCTGACGCGACACGGGCGCGCGTTTCGTAAAACTTATTACATTTTCAAAGACTTTAGTTCACAAATACACAACTGATTAGAACTTACGTATCTCCGATTTTATATCTACATTTGAGTGAGGTGGGAGGGGTGATGTGGCATTAACACAAGGCAGAACAAGAGGGGATATTAATAGGGTATTAAAAGTATCAACACAAGACAGAACACAAACAATGGGTATTGAATAGAAGTGTTTGTAGAAAGCCTATTGGTCCATATTTCTTGATGCTTCTATATTGGAGCGGAGTCTTACTCCGCTCCAATATAGAAGCATCAAGAAATATGGACCAATAGGCTTTCTACAAACACTTCTATTCAATACTCATTGTTTGTGTTCTGTCTTGTGTTGATACTTTTAATACCCTATTAATATCCCCTCTTGTTCTGTCTTGTGTTAATGCCACATCACCCCTCCCACCTCACTCAAATGTAGATATAAAATCGGAGATACGTAAGTTCTAATCAGTTGTGTATTTGTGAACTAAAGTCTTTGAAAATGTAATAAGTTTTACGAAACGCGCCCGTGTCGCGTCAGACTAGAAATAAAAATGAATTTTGGAGAATTGATTTTTGATTTACCTCCAACAGTGAAGCGTAATGTACGAAAGATTGAGAAAATTCGTGTTAGAATTATTAATCTTACTTTTTCGGTCATATTTAATAATATATGTCTACAGGAAAGACTGCTACCAAAATATACTAATATATATATATATATATATATATAATATATATATATCTATATCTATCTATATCTATCTATATCTATCTCTCTATCTATCTCTCTATCTCTCTATCTATATCTCTCTATCTCTCTATCTATCTCTCTATCTATCTATCTATCTATCTATCTATCTCTCTCTCTCTCTCTCTCTCTCTCTCTCTCTCTCTCTCTCTCACCCTGGTGCCCCTGTTACCTAGCAGTAAATAGGTACCTGGGAGTTACAGATGTTACGGAACTGCTTCCTGTGTGTCTGTATTCACCTAGTTGTATTCACCTAGTTGTGTTTGCGGGGGTTGAGCTTTGCTCTTTGTGTGTGTGTGAGGTGAAGAGGTGTGCGTGCGTGCGTGTGTGTGTGTGTGTGTGTGTGTGTGTGTGTGTGTGTGTGTGTGTGTGTGTGTGTGTGTGTGTGTGTGTATGCGTGTGTGTGAGTGCGTGTGTGTGTGTGTGTGTGTGTGTGTGTGTGTGTGTGTGTGTGTGTGTGTGTGTGTGTGTGTGTGTGTGAAAAAGTTAGTAGTTAGTAACAGTTGATTGAGAGTTGAGAGGCGGGCCGAAAGAGCAAAGCTCAACCACCCGCAAGCACAATTAAGTGAATACAACTACAGAATACACTACAGAGAGAGAGAGAGAGAGAGAGAGAGAGAGAGAGAGAGAGAGAGAGAGAGAGAGAGAGCAAGCAAGCAAGCAAGAGCAAGCAAGCAAGCAAGAGCAAGAGAGACACCACAGTCTGAGGCGCCGGGGTCTCAGGCAGGGAAGAGTGTCACCACCGCCGCCGTGTTGGATAAACACATGGCGAGATTGAGCGATAGGACACTTTGACTGTCAGTTTCTCGGTCACTTTGTTTTTCGCCTGTCCACACTTAATCGCCTCCAGTGACTGTGTGGGTTTTGAGACCCACGTGACGGGAGCGTTACTGTAAGTAAGAACAAGAAGAGTTTCTTTATGTTGGAATTCAAACTGTTTGGGCAAATGTATCCAGTGTTGTTAATAGCTTGAATTTGTTGTAATGATGTAATATTGAGGTGTAGATCCACGCCCACACTTCAAAACCCACGCCCACACCAAAATCCACGCCCTCACACCAAAATCCACGCCCACACCTCAAATCGTCTACCCACTTGCAGTAAATGACATTACCTTGTAATCTACGCCAACACCTCTGCCAATAATGCCTACTCTCGCCCTCCTTCACAACCACCACACCACCTGCAACCCTTCCCACCCACCCATCACTCTGCACCCGTCCCACAGCCCACCCATCACTCTGCACCCGTCCCACAGCCCACCCGTCCCACAGCCCACCCATCACTCTGCACCCGTCCCACAGCCCACCCATCACTCTGCACCCGTCCCACAGCCCACCCATCACTCTGCACCCGTCCCACAGCCCACCCATCACTCTGCACCCGTCCCACAGCCCACCCACACACCCACTCCACGCACGTAACTGTCCACCCATGCAGACAGCCGCTGTCACTCAGTATGGGCCGTGTTTGGCAGCCTTGTCAGATTGTTTTTACAAGTCAGCTGCGAGGGACGTGACTCCGTCCAGGAGTACAAGTCACTCTTCACACCTGTGTCTCGTGCGCCCTCTGGTGACACTGTCCATCTGTCTACACCTGTCCGCACCTCCATGCAACCTTTTGCACTCGTATTACCGTCAGTAAGAGAGGCGAGACCCAGCAGCAGCAGCAGCTGGTGTCCACTCCCGAGAATTAGACTTGATTCTAGTGGGTAAAGATGCGTAAACATCTGCCCTCACTGCCCGGGTCGTGGTTCCCTCGAGGCCCTGCACGCACTAAGGTGGTCAGCCTCATTATTGTTGTCAGTGTGATGGGGATTTTTTCTCTGTATGAAACCATTGATGGCTGATTGTTTTTATTGTTTGTTTGGGATGTGATAGCGTGTCGTCGTGGTGTTTGAGGACGTCTGATGTCTTTCCTGTTCTCAGTCATACTCTGAACATACAAAGGGTCTTTCATCCATAAATAAACTATTTCATTTGCACAATTAGACCAATTATTTGATGTTTTATTTTCAAATTCTTAATAAATCAATGCTGTGAGCATCTGTTCATTTCCCTGTTCCATAGCCAACATTTCATCACCTTAAGATGCTTCTGTTTATTTAAGGTATAATGATGAAGTCTTGGCACCATTTTTCCCAGTTCATGTTTATTTTGAAGACCAATACTCTGATTGTGAGAATATGGACCATGTTGTGTGCTTCTTGCCATGATGGCTAGAGACTCGAAGGTTGTGGGGAATTTCTGGATAGATACACTACAAAATACTATAGAATCAAAATACTAAATAAAACTATAGCCTCTTAGCTGTCGTTTGAAATGCAGACAGCTGCCTCTGCTTCCCGGAGACTGTATATAGGGCCAGGTACTCGGTCCTCTTAAAGGATACTATGACTACCACAGGGTAACTGATAGAAGACAACTGAAAATACTTGTAGAAGTTCTGCTCGTATTAGAATTGTAATTGGTACAAAAGATTAAATAATAAAATTGATACACTAACAATTATTAAAACACGAACAATTTATATGAATATATGATATAATTTATAGACTACTTGCTATTTAATTTGGGCTTTGCCTGTTTTATAACGGCTAACAGTTTACGGAAATATTAAGGTTTCAGAACCACGCAAATTGACCAATTAAGCATTCTATAAAACACTTTTATCCAAACTGAGAACAGGAGCCTCGAGTCTGAACTGTAGTTTGATCACTTATCAAACAATGACCAGGACACAACAGTGGCCAGGACCAATGACCAGGCTATTGATCACTTACAGGCTCAGTATTCTGGACACTTAGATGACAGCTTTGCTGTAGGGATAGATCTCAGTGGTGGGGAGGTGGTCCACGCGCTCTGGTGGGCTGCTCTCTACACTCATTATCATAGTTATTTTAATATAATTTTGATCAGTTTATAGTTCAGCACCTCCCTGAGTATCTTGGGGGAGTTATCACTGAAATTAGATTTTTTGTGTGCGCAGTATTAGGTCTTAAAAGTCCCGAACAAACACTGAATGTCAACAAAGCAATGCCCCACCAGGGCGCTTAGAGTCCTGTGCCTCTGTATGCCCTCTAGGCACACAGAGGCCTGTGTGATCTCAGTAGTGTAGGCATAGATACATGACTTAGGATGTATGATGTAGGAATTTCTTCATTTCATTGATTATAAATATCGGTATGGTGGAATTTTCCACAAATGTTACCATGAGCCTTCACAAAAGGACAGATGTTAGGGACATAAGTTTTGTGATTGAAGAGAAGTATTATAGTACATGGTCTATCGAGCTTCAGTTGGTCTACTGGAATATCTATTCCCTGTCTTTTGATTGGGTGTTAAAGTTCCATGACTTGGTCCTTCAAACCACTGAACTGCTATTAAATTATGACATGACGTGTTTGGTGATTAGAAGTGGTAGTCAACACGTCATGTTTGGATATTACCCCCCCCTCCTACTAGTTTATTAAATGGTAATAATTCTGTTGTACACAAGCTTCGAAAGATTGTTCGTTCATAGTTCGGCAGAATTTTTGCCTAGGTTAGGTTAAGTTGGCTCTACTTGGATCGACCAGGATTGTTCAAGGGGGGTAGGATCGACCAGGATTGCTCAAGGGGGGTAGGATCGACCAGGATTGTTCAAGGGGGGTAGGATCGACCAGGATTGTTCAAGGGGGGTAGGATCGACCAGGATTGTTCAAGGGGGATAGGATTGACCAGGATTGTTCAAGGGGGGTAAGATTGACCAGGATTGTTCAAGGGGGGTAGGATCGACCGGATTGTTCAAGCGGGGGTAGGATCGATCAGGATTGTTCAAGGGGGGTAGGATCGACCAGGATTGTTCAAGGGGGGTAGGATTGACCAGGATTGTTCAAGGGGGGTAGGATCGACCAGGATTGTTCAAGGGGGATAGGATTGACCAGGATTGTTCAAGGGGGGTAGGATTGACCAGGATTGTTCAAGGGGGGTAGGATCGACCAGGATTGTTTAAGGGGGATAGGATTGACCAGGATTGTTCAAGGGGGATAGGATTGACCAGGATTGTTCAAGGGGGGTAGGATCGACCAGGATTGTTCAAGGGGGATAGGATTGACCAGGATTGTTCAAGGGGGGTAGGATTGACCAGGATTGTTCAAGGGGGGTAGGATTGACCAGGATTGTTCAAGGGGGGTAGGATTGACCAGGATTGTTCAAGGGGGGTAGGATTGACCAGGATTGTTCAAGGGGGATAGGATTGACCAGGATTGTTCAAGGGGGATAGGATTGACCAGGATTGTTCAAGGGGGGTAGGATCGACCAGGATTGTTCAAGGGGGATAGGATTGACCAGGATTGTTCAAGGGGGATAGGATTGACCAGGATTGTTCAAGGGGGGTAGGATCGACCAGGATTGTTCAAGGGGGATAGGATTGACCAGGATTGTTCAAGGGGGGGTAGGATTGACCAGGATTGTTCAAGGGGGGTAGGATTGACCCGGATTGTTCAAGGGGGGTAGGATTGACCAGGATTGTTCAAGGGGGGTAGGATTGACCAGGATTGTTCAAGGGGGGTAGGATTGACCAGGATTGTTCAAGGGGGGTAGGATTGACCAGGATTGTTCAAGGGGAGTAGGATCGACCAGGATTGTTTAAGGAGTTTTAAAGTTTATTCCTCCAAACTATATTATCTTAACCGGAGGCATGCAGCAGACCACACATTATAGTGTAATCATCCCGGTAAACCACACACATCCCGGTAAACCACACACATCCCGGTAAACCACACACATCCCGGTAAACCACACACATCCCGGTAAACCAAATACTAGAATATAATCATCTCAGTTGACTGCATACCATAGTTCAGTCAACCAGGCCAATTACATGCTCTTGTGTAATGAATTCATTCACCGTATATTACAGTAGAACCAACGAAGGTTCTTGAGGATACCCGAGTCTCTTGGGCGCTGTTTTCAACATTTATTTTTGTGAATAACATTTTTGTTTCTATTTCAGAAACTCGGCTAAAACTTGACCAGCTGCATCTTTTATGTTTTCTCTTCGTTACAGACACAATGCGAAAATGATCAAAACCCAAAAAATTAATTACAGGAAGCCATATTTTGTTGTTCAAATTTTAAAATACAATACTTGATGTGAAGCTAATTACACTCTGGTAACAAGATTTAGTTAAGTATAGTCTAACAACGAGCAGTGTTTAAGAGAAGCGTGGAACTCATATTAACTATTACAGACTTAAGAGAATATAACTACTGGTAACCTGCTCACCGTCACTGTTTCCCTGCACAGGACTACGATGTGGACTACGATGGTGTGCCTGCAGAGGTGGGGGAGGTAGGGGTATCTGGGGGAGTGGAGGGAAGTGAGGGAGAGTGGGAGACGGGAGGAGTGTGGACAGGACCACGGGAGACGGGAGGGGTGTGGACGGGACCGCAGGAGGAGTCACCTGTCACCACCACAGTCACCAGCCTCGGTGTTCGAAGGGCAAAGCCACAGCTAACTATCACTGTCCCGTCTAGTGAAGACCTCACTCATCTGCACGTAAGTGTTTATTTCTCCTCGTATATATCAATTAGCTGAAGCTCTTTACCTACATTTATCTTCTTAATTTCACATTTATTGAAAGTTATAAATATTCCGCTGTTAACCCTTTGACTGCGGGAATAATCTAGTGTGACGCCAGCGTGCAAATTCCAAAATGATCTTGAAATTAAATTTTAAAAGTTTCTTCATTTCAAGGAAGTTAAAAATATATGAAAAATAATTGTTTGGGTATATAATCTAGTATAATCAACCTACATATAATCTAGTATCTCTAGATTATATAATCTAGTATAATCTAGTATATAATTGGGTATAATCTACCTTGAACTTAAATACATTTTCAATTCAATTCTGATATTGGTAAAAAGGTCTGACATTTAGATAAGTAGTTATCCCTTCATTTTAGCAGCTACTCGGTAACCAGCTTCTCAAACGACTAATGGTGGATGTTGTATACATACATTTTGATAAAGCTTTTATATGGCACCATGCACATGTAAGACTGGCAAGGAAATTACGGGCACAAGGAATAAATGGTAAAATACTAGAAAGGATAAAATAATGGTTAAAACAAAGAAAACAATTAAAGGGTCGTACGAAATGGGAGTGAATCTGACTGGAGAAATGTGGTAAGTGGGGATACCACAGGGGTCCATTTTTGGGCCAACCCTTTTTGTCACATGCATTAATAACGGGAGAATATATATTACGGGCTTACTATAGCCCGTGCTACATGGAAATTTTGTTCCGAGTAGCTGAATCTAAAAACAACAACAGATGAGACTATTACAAACCACTTCATTAAATGTGCAGATGACACAAAGATTTATGGTAAAGTACGAAATGAAAATAATGAAGCCTTACAAAGAGATCCATATAAACTCTACAAATGGTCAGAGGACTGGCAAACGCTTTTTAATATCAACAAATGCAAGACCCTGCATGTGGGGCATAACAACCCACGCCACAACTACCAAATTTATAACATTTCATTGCAGCAGATTGATGAAGAAAAGGACCTTGGAGTCAAAATCCACCACTCACTAAAAGTTGCACAACAGGTAGGGGCAGTAGTCAATAGCTGACCAAACCCTTGGAATAATCGAGCATACCTTTGACTTTAAGGAAAAGAAGGTAGTGATTCAATTGTATAAATCTCTAATGCACCCCCATTTGGACTACTGTATCCAAGCATAGACACCTCATCTCAGAAGGATATAGCTGCCCTGGAGAAAGTGCAACACCGGGCAACAAAAATAATTCCAGAGTTATGTTAATTCTTGTACAGGGAACGGATAAGGACCACAGAGCTAGCAACACTGCAAACCAGGCATGATAGGGCGGATCTCATTGTAACTTTTAAAATGCTGATTAATTTGGAGGAGGAGGATCCAGACAATTTCTTCAAAAGGTCAGATGCAACACAAACAAGGAACAACGGTTTCAAGCTCAACAAGTTCACATTCATGAATGTTTATTGAGACAAGAAAATACATCTCAAAGGGATAGAGTAGATTTGGCTATTTCTACCCTCCTTTCACAGTGTAGGACTGAGAACAGGAGATGCTTTTTTACCCACAGAGTTATAAACCCATGAAACCGCCTACCTGCTGAGGTTGTAAATGCCAAAACTCTGTTAAATTTTAAATTCAAACTGGAAAAGATCAGGGCAAGTTAGGGGGACTTTTGACAAACCGCCTGCTTCTTGTCCCCGTTGAGGCTGCTAAAGGGGCCGGTACAAAGTTTCTTAACCTTCAATCACTCAATTTTTTTTGTGCATAATCTGCATGGTAAATGCTCCAGCCTTTCCTAATGGATCAATATCATAACATGAAGAGGAGAAAACAACAATATTTTATTTTAAACAAATTTAAAATTTCACAACTTCAAATTAACTTAAAAAATTTAATATTTCGCCATTTTTTATTTTATTCATTATGTGCTCAGAATGGCATATAACATTCATTTTCATCAATATAAAATCAAGTTTGAGATTATAGTTTACTTTAAAAAAGAAGCGTTGAATATAACGAAAGGCCATTTTCTGGGCGAAAACCAGAGAATCCCCAGAGCTAACCAGGCTGATATGAATATATATTAGACTTTGGCATTAATCAATGCACATGGAGTTCTAGGCCTACCAGGGACCACAAGTCAGAACTTGGCCCTCTCAGAGAGTCACGAGGAGCAATGGCCTGTAGAAACCCCCATGTGATTGAAAGCATCCTATGTCTGCCATCGACTGGGTCAGGCAACCAGAAAGGTAAGTGCCCCAAAACAAAGCCCCATTCTGGTTAAAATATTGCTATTGAGAGCCGGACTAGTGGACAGAACTCGCCAAATGAAAAACGAGTAAACAAGCATAACGTTACCACATCACCGTGCGCTGGCTGCACGACCCCCCCCCCTCCTCCCTGGGATGGGGAAGGGTGAGCCCCAGACCCCCATGCCTGTTATTCAAACCTCTAGTTTTGAGGTTGCATGTCAAAACAAGCTAAAAAAATGCCAACCGGAGGGAGTGAGAGTTGCCGGGGAGCCTCCAGATCTCGCCCAGAAAATGGTGTTTCATCACATGCAACCTGGTTTTCTGGAGGAAGCCCCATCGGTTTCCCGGAGCTACTTACTCAAAGACAAAAATAAGAGGGGCTTACCTGGGAGACAGTCAGCCCCTCGCTCCCTAATGTGAAGTTGAGACAACTGGCCGCAACCACCGACCCAAAGCGACATAGGCCTGACTAGGCACAGGAACATTGACAAGGTAGTGAGTGGCCAGGACCCTGTTCTACCTCCAAAAACCTCGTGCCCGGTTGTCAGCCCAAAACATGTTACCAAGAATGGCAGCAAGCACAACAAACTTACCAACGTCATGGGTACAAGGATAGACCGCAGGCTGACTGGACCAAATTACCCTGCGAACGACCTGGGAGTCCTGAACCATGGAACAGGGAAGAAGGGAAACCAGGTCAGCCCAAAGCATCCCTGGCCACCGAGACCGTGGCCGCTAAGAGCCGCAACCAGACACAACACATGCTGCACCCCCAGCCTAACCAACCAAGCATCAACAACTCAAGGATCCTTCTGGAAAACAGCAGTCACATTCTTCACCAGAAAGGAGGAGATGGCTACAAAAGAACAAACCTACTACCAGGACCAAAAGAGCAAAAGCCTCTGCACCAGAGAAGAGCATGAAGATCCCCAACCAGATCCCCAGAGGCCAGTGCCAACAAGAAAAGAGCCCTCACCAAACAAACCTGAACTGAAGGGACCTCCACAAACTGAGGAGAAGAGAGAAAGGAGAGCACCCGGTTCATCGACCAGGACGGCTCAGGCGGCGCATGAGCAGGCTGGAGGTGAAACAACGCATGAGACAGCTTGTGGAATGGTGAAGACATAACATTAATGCAGACTAAGGCACGTCTGGGATCATCCCGGACCAGTTGGAACCCTCATCACGCCTCTTGGGGATTTGTTCAAAGGAAGGACAACCTTATCAGACAGAAGTAAACCTACGAAGGGATGAGAAATAACGAAAGAATCGCCAGGAAACTTCATAATGCCACCGAGATAAAGCACGCAGGTGGGACACCATCAACGAAGCCACCTGCGCACCATATAAGTGGTGATAGACCTGCGTCAGAAAGACCAGACGCAAAGACTGGAGAAGATCGAACCAGCTACATAACAGACTGACCCGATCTGCTGAAAGTGGCAGAGCCGTGGGAAAACCCCCCCCCCGGGTTCAGACACCGAGCAAGCAGCTTCTGAAACTAAGGCTGGGCCGGTCACCAAGAGGCCAAGAGGACTACTCTCCCTAGAGGCCACCCAACACCACCGGAGACCGCACGAAACGACTCGAAAAGCCCATAAATCGTGGGACCAGGCATGAGCAAACAACGCAAGCCTCTCAAACAGCAAGGGACGAAAAGTGAAGTAAACCTAAGAGCCAGGGGCCCAAGCGGATTCCACAGAGAAAGCAAGCACTGCTTGCTAACACAAGAGATGTAAAGCAAAAAACAGCGACACCGTATCCCACAGGATCGGCACAAAAGAGCAGACAACGCTCGCACCGCCGAGACCAACACACCTGACTCATGATCGGCCCCAAGAGCCTCCACATCCTCCTCGAGCCAGTCCGAGGACAGCTTGAGAAGAGAAAAGAACTGCAAGACCGATGCCAACAGGCCACAAGCGCGCAAGTCCTCAGTGACCAGCGCAGGTCGGTGGTCATTTTGAGGTGCTCAAAGTCGCCCACCCCCCACCCCCTGGGAAAACCTGGACCACCATATGAGCCTCGCGCCACTCAAGTGCACGGGACCGACAACGAATGACACGCCTCTAACGGGAAAAAGGGGCAGTCCACAAGCCACGACGAATTCAGAACCTCTCAACAAAGCCAGTAAGGAAAAGAAGATCCAGACGAAAAAAAAGTAGGGTCTTTTATAGAGGTGTAATCCGGGTTGTGCAAGAGGTAAGCCACAATGGCCTCCCACACCACATGAGGTGGGATGCGGGAGGCTGAAAACCTCTGGAAGTACGGGACTGAAGAACCCAAGGGAGCACGGAACCGAACCCGGGAAGGGGTAGATGCCAAATCCAACTCGTACAAGGAGGAAGGAACAGAAAACCCCACTCCTTGCAACAAGAAGCCCCCACTCGGAAGGTACAAAAACCCGAGCGTGGTCCAACAGGCCCCAAGGCCCCCAAGACTATTCCTCCACCCCGGGAACCTCCCCATGAGGACCCGGGACCGAACCATCCTCCAAACCCCCCTGCCTCTAAAGAAAAGGCAGAACCAGCCAAGAAAGCAGGAACAAAGGGGGCCCACTGGTCAGACCCAGAAGCTCCGGCTGGAGAAACATGCTCGATTGCCTCCATAACTACACCGGAAGGCGCATCCCCCCAAAACCGCCCGAGTCTCAACACCAACTAAACCCTGTCCCGACTCCGAAACCCTCAGACGCTTTGGAGCCGAAAGCAGGAGGAGGTGGTGGGAGGGGGGGGCGGTTCGAACAACAAAATAAGGTAAAGACTAGGGGGCGTGGACTGAACTAAAGTTGAAGCGACCAAAACGGGGGAGTCTCGAGGCATCCGGGTAGCAACCAACCTAGCGCGCTGCAGCAACCTAAAACGATTATGCAATGCCGAAGCTGCCTGCACCCGAAGATCATGAACAGTGGACTGGGTGAATTGGGGTACAAACAAGAAACAAAACTTTCAGGACTCTGGGTCGAAGGTATCACCGACCGAACAGGCAGCATGACCGAGGCATAACCAGTGAGTGTTACCCTGAGAAAAGGGGACAGAACAACCTTCAAACTCGCATGAAACGACAAGAGACCCAGGGGGGGTGTATCCATTGGACCAAAGAGCCATCGCAGGGTTTCTCACGGCTCTTAGTCGTGTATCTCGCTAATAATGCCCAGGCAGGGTTAACCGGCACCCAAGATTACCAAGCAAACTGCTAAAAGCTGAACCCCCAAGACGTGTACACTCACGGGGGCCTAGTGGAGGACCACCGAGATATAAATGGGTGTGACCAAAACCAAGTGGCAGACCCCCCTACCAGGCAGAAAAACAAAAGAAAAACCCCGCAAAGGACAACGTACCCAGGCTGAACAGAGCCGGCTGCAATGAGAGGTGAAAACTAGCTGCACAGTACCATGCCCCCTAACCAGTGGCAAAACTACCCCTACCCTGAGGCAAACAGTGGTACAGGAACCACCAATGCTGATTCTAAGGGCGGTCAGTCACCGAGCAGCAAAAGACCTTGAGGAGGTAGACCCCCCAAGGTGACTTGTGGAAGGTGGCCCCCAAGGCCCAAGTGCAGTACTTACAGGGCACCGAGGGAAGGGGACCCTAGGTGCATACAGCCCGAGTAATTGTGAAATTACTCCTGGCTTGCGCACCACCTAATAGACAAGACCACACCACAGGGCACAGAACTGGAAAACACAGGAGCCAGAGGCGCACGACCTTGCCAGTTCACATCAGCTACAGAATTGGGGGTTTGGATAGCTGGCAAGGGAGTTTAGGGGCTCCTCCTTCCCACTCCGGAGGAGGTGAGGAGACGGGGTGGCACAGACAGCGGCACGTTGACGTCATGCTTGTTTGTTCGTTTTTATTTGGGGAGTTCTGTCCACTAGTTCGGCTTTCAGTAGCAATATTTTCACCAGAAAAGGGGTTTGTTTTGGAGCGCCTACCTTTCTGGGTGCCTGACCCAGTCGAAGGCAGACATAGAATGCTTCCAAAACAACCACAAGAGGGTTTCTATAGGCCATTTCTCCTCGTGCCTCTCTGAGGGGCCAGGTTCTGGCGTGTGGTCCCCGGTAAGTCTAGAACTCTTTGTGCATTGACATGCCAGAGTCTAATATATTCATATCAGTCCGGTCAGCTCCAGGGAGGCGACGGGGCTCCCCCCAGCCCCAGAAAAAGTCAATGTGGCCTTCAAAATATGCCCAAAATTTAGACGCAAAAATTTATAACTCCCAAAGTTATGGGTTTATGAATAAACGACATTAATGACACCTTAGAACTAAGCACTGTGCACAAATGTAAAAATAATGAGAATCGCTCGGAAACTTAACTGTAGGTTGTCTCAAAGTTGAAAATTTTTCATACAGAAAAAATAAGTTAAATTTCTCAACAATGAATATAGTACTTCGAATTTATGACATATTTTGTATGTTTTAATAAGTATTGGTTGGCATTCTTACTCGAATATGTGCAAGTTGTAGGTCAAGATGTGTTGAAATGAAGTCAAGAAAAAATAACCCCCCAAACAAACAAAATATAGGGATAGGGATAATGGATTAGGGATATATAAGTATACTGTATATAAGTGATAAAACACTTCATCTGGTCCCCCATTCAGCAAAACAACCTTTAGAGTCAAAGAAAATAGTTTAAAATTTGTAAATAGCTCGCATAAAAAACTGAGAAAGTCACAAATTCTGCCACTTGTGGCTAATACATATGTTGACCAATGTTGACTGCAACTACTTTTCTGCGTTCTGCTCTCGGTGCAATGCTGCCATTAGCACGAAAATTCTCCTACTTAACAACTTTAATTGAAAAATGATATGTCTTCCTGTTGGATACTATTGACATGAGACATGTTAGTTCTTTCGAATTGTAGGGATTTATAAGCAGAACTATAATCTCTGACCATTAGTATTACAGAAAACTGTGAACCTTACACGAAGTGTGATCTCATCTTCTCGTATACACTTCGACTTGATGTCCAAAGAGCTTGGAAAGGATGTGGGAGGAAGAAGGATGGGGCGATGAAATTCTTGGAAGAGGATTTGGATGTGGAGAGAGGAGGCTTGAAAGTTCGGTGGCCCGTCCACCTTGGATTGGAGATGTTTTTTCAGTCAAAGCCTGTAGCTTAAGTTCTTCTTGGGCGGCAGGAGGCTAGTGGTGGGGCAGGGTGATGTCGTCCTGGTTCACTTGAGGTGGTCTGTCTGGCTTGGAGGAGGCGTCTTCCTTATTGAGGTGGTGAGAGGTAAGTTCACTGTTGCTTGGTGGTGTCTTGGCCACGAGGTATTCGCATGTACTTCCCAAATGACAGCGTTGGTATTGGTGTTCCTGTCTGGTCTTCATCTTCTTCCAGGAAGGTCACTTGTCCCCTCTTGAAGTCGAATTTAGGGTCGATGTATTCACTCTCCAGAGCGCAGAGGTCTACATAATGTTCCACGGTCTCGTGGTGGACAAACACAGGGTAAGGAATGCAGGTCTTGAGCTGGTTGATGATCCTGTTGCATTCTAAGGCAATGACCATTCTTGTGCTTCGATTGCCGTTGAAAGTGCCACCGTGATTGAGGTAAAGTCCATAGTAGGGCTTTTTCTTGCTTGATTTGCTTGGGTTTAGGTCGAAGTCTGGGGCCTCATATGTGACGGTCTCAGCCGAGGCAGATGGAAGCAGTGGTGCTTCTAGGAACTCTGGTGCTGGTTCTGGTTCTGACTCTGATTCTGATTCCACTTGCTGACGTTTTGCTCTCCTTTTCTTCCGTCCCCGGCTGGTGGGGGCAGGTGATGAGGTTGACTGGTCTGCTGTGGAGGTAGTCTGGGTGGATGCTGTTGCCTGGGTGACTTGTGCTGGGTTCGACTCCGGTGGTGGTGGTTGCGGTATGACTGCGGTTACTGTTGGTGTTGGAATCTCGTCTGTTTGGGTTGAAGCAGTGTTGTGATGTTGAAATAGGTCTGCTGGTATCAACATTGTAGGCAGGTTGTTCTGGGCGAGCAGCCTGTTCAGTACTCTCACGTATTTTGCGTTGTCTGTTCCCGCCTCTCTCTCAGCTACACTGATCAGGCATGGGATGAGAGTGGTGTTGGTCGAGGCCGCTGATTGGTTGACAGTCAAGTTGGTTGGCTGAGCTGCAGTCGCCTGTGTCCTGGGTCCCCATTGGGGGGTGGTCTGGCCTGGTGTGGACGTCTGTGTAGCAGGAGCAGAAGCGTTGGGAAGCACTGGAAACGATGTAGCTTGGATATTGAAGCTCGCCGGCTGATTGGTTGTTGGGTTGGCAGTTACTGTTTTATTTATTTCATCTAGTCGTACTTGGCAGTCCATGGAGACGGCGATGTGAGCTCCTCCACAATTGAGGCACAGTTTGGTGGTTGACCGGCAGGTTTTGAAGTAATGATCCTGGGTACAAATGCTGCATTTAACCTCTGCTTGTTGGCAGTTCTTGGTATCATGATCGTACTTGTAGCACTTAAAGCACTGGCGAATGTTGTAGTAACGTTCCTTCTTTACAGTGTCAGGTGTGATGGAAATATCCAGACATCTAAATCCATTTTCCACAGCTTGGGTCGCTGCAGCAGCTGTTGTGAAGGTGACCTTGAGAGTAGGCCTAGGGTTGTCGTTGTTCTTGATGACCTTGACTGTAGCAGCAGTCAGAGCCGGGTTTCTGGTGTTGATACTATCAAGTATGGTACCAGGGTCCTGGGTGGCGATGTAGACACTCGTGTGGCTGACGAAGATGGTTCGTTCAGCCAAGTAGCGACGGTTAGGAGTGATGATCAGGTTGGAGTTTCGTAGGGCGTCCTGGTGTTCTGGTGCAAACAGTTGCTCCAGAGCTTGCTCGCTTGAATAAAGAAGTACAGCGCCGCCAGTATCGTCAAGGATGTCCAACGGGGCTGCATTCGTGATGTCGACGATTTTCCTTAGTAATTGGGGTCCGGTGTAAGTGGTTTCGTCACGAAACCGGACCTTTATGCGGTAAATCATGGCTCTAAACGTTGCTGCCCAATGTTTACCCACCCGGCAGTGTTGGGTGCAGAGAGCCTGATCTAGGTTTTCGGTCGATGTTTTCTATAATCTTTTATTTTTATGCCTTTATCTTTTATCGGTTTGTGTTTAATCTTTAATCTTCTCGTATACAGCACATGACGTTTGTTGCATTTTAAAGGTTAATGATCTAGACAGACCCCCCGCCCCCCCCCCTAAGGAACTGTAAGCTAGAAATAGCGCTGGAACACATCCTCTGTAGTGGTCTGAGGGAGGCGTCATGGCCAGCGAGCACAGCACTCCGGGGGCCACCGGGGGTGGGAGGAACTGAATTCAGATAAAGCCTCAAATATTCCATCCTTGATCACAGTGGGGCACTTGTGTGCCCGTTTTGATCACAGTGAGGCACCTGTGTACCCGTCTTGATCACAGTGAGGCACCTGTGTACCCGTCTTGATCACTGTGAGGCACCTGTGTACCCGTCTTGATCACAGTGAGGCACCTGTGTACCCGTCTTGATCACTGTGAGGCACCTGTGTACCCGTCTTGATCACTGTGAGGCACCTGTGTACCCGTCTTGATCACTGTGAGGCACCTGTGTGCCCGTCTTGATCACTGTGAGGCACCTGTGTGCCCGTCTTGATCACTGTGAGGCACCTGTGTACCCGTCTTGATCACTGTGAGGCACCTGTGTGCCCCACAATGATCACTGTGAGGCACCTGTGTGCTCGCCACTTCCTCCCGTGCTCATTCAACCGTTGTATATATCGGCGTCTATCTCCATAGTACTTAACCCTCACCACTTATTTCCTTCTCAATGCGAGTCCCGAAGTGGCCGCGAATTTCCTCTCACCAACGATTCAGGAAAATAAATTTCAAGAGATCCTATGGTGATTTGTTCTTTACATAGGCGCTATAAACCCTGGAATATCCTGTCAATTTCCAGACAGTTCTTCACTTTAAAATTTGTCTTGAAACAATTCTTAGGTGTCATGAGGGGGCTGTTGACAAGGTACTGGCTTCCTGTCTCAGTCGAGACCACTAGGTACCGTGGCCTTCATGTAAATTTAGGTAAATTAGGGAAAGGAGTGGCAGGTGGTATATAAGACTGTGTCCTCACCAGGGAGGAGGAGTGGGAGACAGGGCCCGACCGCCTCACAGGTCCCCGGAGCAGCGCCGGAGGAAAATCTCACCGTCACAGGTACTCCCGCCAGGCTCTGTTTGTTTACCTTGCGCACGCTTCCATGTTTTTGTTTACTTGTGACGTCGCTTGGGCTGCCTTGTGCTGATAGAAGTCGTGTGAATCATGGCGTCAGTGTTTACCTGTGAAGTCACCCTCGCCTTCTCTATTTATACTTCAACTGTCACTCTGGCCCTCTTTGTCCCGGCTTATTATAGTCCGCTGCTTATACTTGTGCTCTCCAGGTGTTAATGATGCATAACATTGTAGATTACTATTTTTCTGTGCTTAATTATGCCATAATGTTCTAGTTATTGGTTGCTTTATTTGAAGCTTTATTTGAACTCAGTTTCTCCCACCCCAGTTGGACCCCGGAGTGCTCTGCTCGCTGCCCATGACGCCTCCCTCAGCACGCAGACCTTCACACTGGACCAAGGTGAAGAAGGCCTTCCTTACCACGCAGCAGCAACAGCAACACGCCAAGTCCAGCATCCACCTCACGGCTCTGGGGGGATCCTCCTCCCTCCCTCCCTCACCCAGCAAGAAGTCATCCTTTAACTTCGATGGTCCGCCACATTTGGGTGAGTCGTGTGTTCTGACATGCCTCGGTGGGTCGTGTTCCCAGCCCGTCCTCATAACCAAAGACCCAAAGTCCATTCCATGCACCCGCCCACCCCCCTCCCCTGTTTATGAATGAAAAATGGTTTACACACGACTCACAACTGATGACGTCCGAACACTTCTGGAACAAGTGCTTCGCTGACGACTTTTGGTCGAACCACAACGCTGTAAATGCTTCACCCACGGACTACAAATACATATAATCTCCAACAGAACCTAAACAGCTAACCTAGCCTAACTGGTGCCTAAATATTGACAGTATGCTAATATATATCAAAATCAACCCGTCCTCCTGTTTAGATTGTGACCATCTTATGGTCACGAATTAGTACGTACTTAGCGTTTAGATGATAGAATACTTACTAATAAGGAATTCTTTTAAAATAAATGAAGCTAAAAAAAACACTTCAATATTCCAAGGCCCAGTATAGCACATATATGTACTATATTACGCCTCAGATATCGTGTATTAGGCCTAGGTAGGAAGGTTAGGTTAGTTTGTCTTTGCAACACAAATAAAAATAGTTTTCCGGTTTGTCCAACCCAATATTGCCGATTTCTTCTTTTTAATTGTGTTGTAAGTCGGTGTATGTACTATGGTCCTCGGCGTCACTATAAGTATTACCAAGACATCAGAATGGCTTCTAATATTAATATACACTTGAAAAAAAATCCTATTATAAATGAACAACATGTTAAAATGGAGGAATGTGTCTTTGGGGTCGACCGCTGGATGGAATGGACTTGGTCTAAGGATGGGTTGCAGTCGGGTGTAAACCGTTCGTTCATTCATAAGCGGGTTTGGCGGCTGGATTAACGAGCATTTGTTGTTAAGGTTGGGCTGTATTACCCGCAGTTTGAAGGTTGTCTGTCACCCGAGGGACCTGCAGGCCACCACCACCACCACCACCACCACTGGTGGTCAGTGGCCACTACCACCACCACCACTGGTGGTCAGTGACCACCACCACAGCCAGCCTCGGTGTGACAGGTACCACACAACAGGTTACCACCAGCCTCTACGGTACCAAGTGTCCTTATAATACCAAGAGTCAATTTTCGGGGGTAGTATTAAGTATTAGTTCCTTAGTGCAATTCGTATTCAATATCTGTGTGTGGAATGCATCAAAGATTTTACTTGAAGTATAGTCAGGTGCATCTTAGAGTAACTTTAGACGCAATCTTTTGCACTTGCGAGCCTGAATTTACCTGAGAGCCACTGTCTCTAGTGGCATCGACGAGGAAAGGAGGCCGGCGGCTTGTCAAAAGTCACCCACCCATTTGTCTTGACTTTCATCTTATTTAGATATCGTTTTCCGGCTTATTCGCCAATCTCGGCCAAGAGGAGCTTGGCCAGGAGAGTCGAGGAGAGTGTCTCGCCCAGGAGAGTCCGCCAGAACATTAGTCATCCAGCAATCCTTCACCACTTGCACAAACACTCTTGCTTTTGTAAACATTGCCTGTACCAGGACCAGTGAGATCCCTGCTTGGCACTACCACCCCCCTGGCACTACCCCCCTGGCACTACCCCCCCCTGGCACTACCCCCCCCCTGGCACTACCCCCCCCTGGCACTACCCCCCCTGGCACTACCCCCCCTGGCACTACCCCCCCTGGCACTACCCCCCCTGGCACTACCCCCCCCCTGGCACTACCCCCCTGGCACTACCCCCCCTGGCACTACCCCCCATGGCACTAACTCCCGTGGCACTACCCCCCCCTGGCACTACCCCCCCCTGGCACTACCCCCCATGGCACTAACTCCCGTGGCACTACCCCCCCCTGGCACTACCCCCCATGGCACTACCCCCCCCCCCTGGCACTACCCCCCATGGCACTACCCCCCCCCTGGCACTACCCCCCATGGCACTAACCCCCTGGCACTATATGTATCAACCATTGTAAACTACATGTTCCATACACGTACGTAGCTACCAGTGTAAACCACATACCCTCATACACAGCTACCAGTGTAAACCACATACCCCACATACGCAGCTACCAGTGTAAACCACATACCTCACATACGCAGCTACCAGTGTAAACCACATACCCCACATACGCAGCTACCAGTGTATACCACATATGCAGCTACCAGCATATACCACATACCCCCCACATTCGCAGCTACCAGCGTATACCACATACCCCCCACATACGCAGCTACCAGCGTATACCACATACCCCACATACACAGCTACCAGCATATACCACATACCCCACATACGCAGCTACCAGCGTATACCACATACCCCACATACGCAGCTACCAGCGTATACCATATACCCCTACATACGCAGCTACCAGCGTATACCACATACCCCTACATACGCAGCTACCAGCGTATACCACATACCCCACATACGCAGCTACCAGTGTATACCACATACCCCACATACGCAGCTACCAGCATATACCACATACCCCACATACGCAGCTACCAGCGTATACCACATACCCCACATACGCAGCTACCAGCGTATACCACATACCCCACATACGCAGCTACTAGTGTATACCACATACCCCACATATGCAGCTACCAGTGTATACCACATACCCCACATACGCAGCTGCTAGTGTATACCACATACCCCACATACGCAGCTACCAGTGTATACCACATACGCAGCTACTAGTGTATACCACATACCCCACATACGCAGCTACCAGCGTATACCACATACGCAGCTACCAGCATATACCACATACCCCACATACGCAGCTACCAGTGTATACCACATACCCCACATACGCAGCTACTAGTGTATACCACATACCCCACATACGCAGCTACTAGTGTATACCACATACCCCACATACGCAGCTACCAGTGTATACCACATACCCCACATACGCAGCTACTAGTGTATACCACATACCCCACATACGCAGCTACCAGCGTATACCACATATCCCACATACGCAGCTACCAGTGTATACCACATACCCCACATACGCAGCTACTAGTGAATACCACATACCCCACATACGCAGCTACTAGTGTATACCACATACCCCACATACGCAGCTACCAGCGTATACCACATACCCCACATACGCAGCTACTAGTGTATACCACATACACCACATACGCAGCTACTAGTGTATACCACATACCCCACATACGCAGCTACCAGTGTATACCACATACCCCACATACGCAGCTACTAGTGTATACCACATACCCCACATACGCAGCTACCAGCGTATACCACATATCCCACATACGCAGCTACCAGTGTATACCACATACCCCACATACGCAGCTACTAGTGTATACCACATACCCCACATACGCAGCTACTAGTGTATACCACATACCCCACATATGCAGCTACCAGCGTATACCACATACCCCACATACGCAGCTACCAGTGTATACCACATACCCCACATACGCAGCTACTAGTGTATACCACATACCCCACATACGCAGCTACTAGTGTATACCACATACCCCACATACGCAGCTACTAGTGTATACCACATACCCCACATACGCAGCTACTAGTGTATACCACATACCCCACATACGCAGCTCCTAGCGTATACCACATACCCCACATACGCAGCTACTAGTGTATACCACATACCCCACATACGCAGCTGCTAGTGTATACCACATACCCCACATACGCAGCTACCAGTGTATACCACATACGCAGCTACTAGTGTATACCACATACCCCACATACGCAGCTACCAGCGTATACCACATACGCAGCTACCAGCATATACCACATACCCCACATACGCAGCTACCAGTGTATACCACATACCCCACATACGCAGCTACTAGTGTATACCACATACCCCACATACGCAGCTACTAGTGTATACCACATACCCCACATACGCAGCTACCAGTGTATACCACATACCCCACATACGCAGCTACTAGTGTATACCACATACCCCACATACGCAGCTACCAGCGTATACCACATATCCCACATACGCAGCTACCAGTGTATACCACATACCCCACATACGCAGCTACTAGTGAATACCACATACCCCACATACGCAGCTACTAGTGTATACCACATACCCCACATACGCAGCTACCAGCATATACCACATACCCCACATACGCAGCTACCAGTGTATACCACATACCCCACATACGCAGCTACTAGTGTATACCACATACGCCACATACGCAGCTACTAGTGTATACCACATACCCCACATACGCAGCTACCAGTGTATACCACATACCCCACATACGCAGCTACTAGTGTATACCACATACCCCACATACGCAGCTACCAGCGTATACCACATATCCCACATACGCAGCTACCAGTGTATACCACATACCCCACATACGCAGCTACTAGTGTATACCACATACCCCACATACGCAGCTACTAGTGTATACCACATACCCCACATATGCAGCTACCAGCGTATACCACATACCCCACATACGCAGCTACCAGTGTATACCACATACCCCACATACGCAGCTACTAGTGTATACCACATACCCCACATACGCAGCTACTAGTGTATACCACATACCCCACATACGCAGCTCCTAGCGTATACCACATACCCCACATACGCAGCTACTAGTGTATACCACATACCCCACATATGCAGCTACCAGTGTATACCACATACGCAGCTGCTAGTGTATACCACATACCCCACATACGCAGCTGCTAGTGTATACCACATACCCCACATACGCAGCTACCAGTGTATACCACATACGCAGCTACTAGTGTATACCACATACCCCACATACGCAGCTACCAGCGTATACCACATACGCAGCTACCAGCGTATACCACATACCCCACATACGCAGCTACCAGTGTATACCACATACCCCACATACGCAGCTACTAGTGTATACCACATACCCCACATACGCAGCTACTAGTGTATACCACATACCCCACATACGCAGCTACCAGCGTATACCACATATCCCACATACGCAGCTACCAGTGTATACCACATACCCCACATACGCAGCTACTAGTGTATACCACATACCCCACATACGCAGCTACTAGTGTATTCCACATACCCCACATACGCAGCTACCAGCGTATACCACATACCCCACATACGCAGCTACCAGTGTATACCACATACCCCACATACGCAGCTACCAGTGTATACCACATACCCCACATACGCAGCTACTAGTGTACACCACATACCCCACATACGCAGCTACTAGTGTATACCACATACCCCACATATGCAGCTACCAGTGTATACCACATACCCCACATACGCAGCTACTAGTGTATACCACATACCCCACATACGCAGCTACCAGCGTATACCACATATCCCACATACGCAGCTACCAGTGTATACCACATACCCCACATACGCAGCTACTAGTGTATACCACATACCCCACATACGCAGCTACTAGTGTATACCACATACCCCACATACGCAGCTACCAGCGTATACCACATACCCAGCTACCAATGTATACCACATACCCCACATACGCAGCTACCAGTGTATACCACATACCCCACATACACAGCTACTAGTGTATACCACATATCCCACATACGCAGCTACTAGTGTATACCACATACCCCACATACGCAGCTACCAGCGTATAACACATACCCCACATACGCAGCTACCAGCGTATAACACATACCCCACATACGCAGCTACCAGCGTATACCACATTTGATATGATAGTGGTGAAGGATGTCATAATACCATTACATCAGTTGTGCCGACGATATTGAGGTCACATTGTCTATATTTACCACTACCCTGCTGGCTGAGGCCTCTACACCACACTCCCTCCTACTGGTGTTATGGTATACCTGATGGTTTGTCTCTCTCTCTCTCTCTCTCTCTCTCTCTCTCTCTCTCTCTCTCTCTCTCTCTCTCTCTCTCTCTCTCTCTCTCTCTCTCTCTCTCTCTCTCTCTCTCTCTCTCTCTCTCTCTCTCTCTCTCTCTCTCTCTCTCTCTCTCTCTCTCTCTCTCTCTCTCTCTCTCTCTCTCTCTCTCTCTCTCTCTCTCTCTCTCTCTCTCTCTCTCTCTCTCTCTCTCTCTCTCTCTCTCTCTCTCTCTCTCTCTCTCTCTCTCTCTCTCTCTCTCTCTCTCTCTCTCTCTCTCTCTCTCTCTCTCTCTCTCTCTCTCTCTCTCTCTCTCTCTCTCTCTCTCTCTCTCTCTCTCTCTCTCTCTCTCTCTCTCTCTCTCTCTCTCTCTCTCTCTCTCTCTCTCTCTCTCTCTCTCTCTCTCTCTCTCTCTCTCTCTCTCTCTCTCTCTCTCTCTCTCTCTCTCTCTCTCTCTCTCTCTCTCTCTCTCTCTCTCTCTCTCTCTCTCTCTCTCTCTCTCTCTCTCTCTCTCTCTCTCTCTCTCTCTCTCTCTCTCTCTCTCTCTCTCTCTCTCTCTCTCTCTCTCTCTCTCTCTCTCTCTCTCTCTCTCTCTCTCTCTCTCTCTCTCTCTCTCTCTCTCTCTCTCTCTCTCTCTCTCTCTCTCTCTCTCTCTCTCTCTCTCTCTCTCTCTCTCTCTCTCTCTCTCTCTCTCTCTCTCTCTCTCTCTCTCTCTCTCTCTCTCTCTCTCTCTCTCTCTCTCTCTCTCTCTCTCTCTCTCTCTCTCTCTCTCTCTCTCTCTCTCTCTCTCTCTCTCTCTCTCTCTCTCTCTCTCTCTCTCTCTCTCTCTCTCTCTCTCTCTCTCTCTCTCTCTCTCTCTCTCTCTCTCTCTCTCTCTCTCTCTCTCTCTCTCTCTCTCTCTCTCTCTCTCTCTCTCTCTCTCTCTCTCTCTCTCTTTTTTTTTTTTTCTCCCCCCCCCCCCCTCGTCCCTGTCGCTCCCGACCCCCCCCCCCCCCCCCCCCCCCACCTCAGTGAGTCAGATGGCACAGAGACGTGACCCTCGCAGATTTATGACTCCTTGTCCCATGATAAGCCAACCCAGTCCATTCCACCCAGCGGTCGACCCCAAAGACGCATTCATCAATTTTAACATGTTGTTCCGTCAAAACAGAACTTTTCTGAAATATAAAATAATATTATTATATATTAGCATATTCTGAATATTTAGGCTCTGGTTAGGTTAGGTGTTTGGATTCTGTTGGCGATTATTTGTATTTGTAGTACGTGGGTGAAGCACTTACAGCGCTGTGGTTCGAACAAAAGTCGTTAGCGAAGCATTTGTTACGGAAGTGTTCGGACGTTATCAATTGAGAGTCGTGTATAAACCGTTTTTCATTCATAAACAGGGGAGGGGGGGGGGGGGTTTGGCGGGTGGATGGAATGGACTTTGGGGTCTTTGTTTATGAAGGCGGGCTGGGTAAACTGCTGCTCTTCAGTTTAACAGTTCACATGCAGGTCCATCTCTCAATTAGGTCACTCCACTTATTGATTAGGTCAGCCTAAGTCTTGATTAGGTCAATCCACATATTGATTAAAAGAATCCGCAGTCATTAGCTGAGTCTAACTCTTGATTCGGTCAATCCAAATACTGATTCGGTCAATCCTGCCCTCTGTTTCCGCAGTATAACTGGGTTATCGGAGTCCAGGTATACGGGAGCCACTTGACAACGGGATGCAGCTACATCGTATTCAAGATGGTTGTACAGAGCTCATGTTCTCATTATCACAAACATACATGAGTGGTTAGCTTAGGATATGTTAGTTGAGGCTCTTAAGCTCGTTTGGATTAGGTTTGGTGGGGTTAGGTTAGGTTAGGTGGGGTTAGGTTAGGTTAGGTGGGGTTAGGTGGGGTTAGGTTAGGTGGGGTTAGGTTAGGTTTGGTGGGGTTAGGTTAGGTTAGGTGGGGTTAGGTTAGGTTTGGTGGGGTTAGGTTAGGTTAGGTGGGGTTAGGTTAGGTTTGGTGGGGTTAGGTTAGGTTAGGTGGGGTTAGGTTAGGTGGGGTTAGGTTAAGTCAAATTAAAAATCTTTTTGCGAACTGGCTTATATCAGTGTAACCGTCGCTGGAACCACACTTTGGTTGCTCTTAGTGTTTGGCCTTTGTTAACAACGGCTCGGCTTCCTTTACTCGACCTGTTCTCATGGAGGAGGTAACCACTTCAAAACTATTACGTAATTAGTGCTATTATCTATCCAAGGTTAGGTTAGGTTAACGTTACAGTAAGGTTAAGGTAAGCAACCTTATTATGCTTTCAGACCATCACAGATATCTAGATAAATATCGAGGTGGTTAACCAGGGCGGCTGGCAGGTCATTAGAATGGCTTTACTCTGAGAATGGCCTGCCCTACAGGCTTGTGTTCTGAAGACTGTTTGTTCGCTTGACTGGTCCGCCACTGCTGACTGACCCCTCGTCAGCTTGACGAGGGGTCAAGGCCAAGGCCAATAAGGCCAAGATATCCTGTGGGTGACCAAAAGGGGAGTAAAGTTGAAGAACAGCTTGAGGATTGGAGTCAGGATTGGTAGGAGGAGGATAGATGCCAGGACTTTACCCAACCTGCTCTCCGACGGTTGTGGAGAATCCTTCCTTCGTTCTTGTTCTTACATCTTTCTTCGTAGGTTATGTATACATTCTTAACTAATGGTTATGTTGTTTTCCCCTTCCTCCTCAGAACTTGGGCAGAGGGGCTAGATACGATGGATGTTGTGGTTTCGTCATGTTGCATGAGTAGGAATTCGTGAGATTATGTCGGCTGGAACTGTTATATTTGGCAAATATTGTCAATTAATAGCCTATTAATAGTCTTGACGACTAGGCTGTTGTTCTTCCCGGCTAGTCTGTCGCCAATGGCGAATAGTGTATGAAATGTTCCGTCGCCTGTGGTGGCTGGGTCGGTGGTTGGGGATCGAGGGCCTGCCCAGGCGTTAGGCTGTAGTGTGGCAGCACTGTTCCTTGGTTGGGCGAAGCTCGCATCAAGAGTTAATGTAGCTGTTCTACGAGTTGTACAAGAGGCTAGTCTGGCCTCAGTCATTTTCTTGATTTCAGCCTGTCGGAGTGGCCATTCCGGTGAACTCGCAATGTGAGCATCTTGACAAAGTCCGCCTGTCAGTCCTGAAGGTGGTGATCTAACGCGCAGATGCTGCATCTTCTCCTTATAGAGTACATAATCCTGTATAATGGTCATATTGTAAGAACTTACGACATTGTTTGAACCGGAAGTGCCTCTCCTTCGTTATTTCATTTGGTGCTGATGAAATGCCTAAGAACCTGAAGCCATTTTCTGTACTTTAGGGTTGTTTTATCAGAAGATTCGAGCGTCACCTTGAGTGTTGGTCGCTGGCTGTCATCTTTACAGATCATTTTCCCCTAAACGGCCGTTAATCATCTGCTAACACAAAGGAGGAGCACAAAGGTTCATCTACTAACGCCTCTACAGCACGAATTAAATAACCATTATATTACTGTATAACAAATATATTATTGTATAATAAGTGTATACCCAGACTGGACCGTGTCTTGTCAGGTGTGATGGAGTCGTCAGGTCTGTACGACCCTGACTCACCTGTGGTGTCCCTGGAGCTCTCCCCGGATGACCTGGCCTCCCACGCCCACTCTACGCCCACGCCCTCGCCCCTGCCACACTCCACGCCCTCACCCCTGCCGCACTCCACGCCCTCACCACAACCCATCATGGGCCAGCATCACCACCAACACTCGGGTGAGTAGCAGGTATTTAACAGTGACTGTGAGGTAGTGAGGTCTGGCTCTCGAGTCCTCTAGTCCTACTTCCTCTCAACTGAGAGAGCTCTACATGTCTACCTTGTATATTCCCTCAGTATCTTGTATGCTGTGATTATATCCCTTCTGATTCTTCTGTCCTCTAGCGTTGAGAGATCCTGTTCCATTCATGTATTCTAATAGCTTAAACCTCTTAACTTGGCACTAATAAGTGATGATAATGTCTACTCCCAAACATAACGATAAAATACATAAGATAAAAATAGGATAGGATAGAAGGATACATAGGATATGCATAGGACATAGAATAGAAAATACATAGGATAAAAACCCACACATGTGTATTTGAGAGATTTATGTAAAGAATTTACACCAAGTCTTTCTCACTCTCCTGAGTGCTTTGTCAAGGTGTGAGTGTGTGGTGAGGACCAGACTTACATCTCAACGTCTAATCACGTATAATCATTTAGACGTTGAGATGTAAGTCTCGTCCTGACCACACACTCACACCTTGACAAAGCATTCAGGAGAGTACGAAAGACTTAGTGTAATTATTTTATATAAATTTTTCAAATACACAAGTGTGGGTTTTTAGCATCTGGCACTAATCTTGTTGCAAACCTCTGTGCGTTTTAAATTTTGATTTTGTCCTATACAAGGTGCAGTTTCCAGTATTGCTCTAACAGAGGTTGGGTAGATTGTCTTTAAAGACCCCTGGTTTAGGTTTCTAAACGATGTTCTAATCTTTGACAACGTCCCATATGCTGCTGATGCTACCCTGTTTGTGTGTGTGCCTCTGGTGTTAGTGTTGGAATTATGGCCACTCCCAAATGTTTCTCTTTCCGATTCCTGTAGTTGCCTTTCCCATTATGGTGTAGATACTGCCTGGTCTTTCCTTTACCATCTTCATTAATTTACACTTGTTTGAATTGAATTCCAGCAACCATTTGTTTACCCACTCCTGGAGTTTATCAAGGTCCTCCTGTCTTCCCGCAGTCCTCCTCTGATTTTTACATTCCTCACCAGCTTTGTGTCATTGTCATGTGTAAGTTCACTTCCTCGGCTGAGTTGTTCTCATAAATTAGGAACAGTACAGTGCCAGGACTCCATTTGTTACACTAAAAAGTACCTTAAAAACTTTTCTCCGAATGTGATCCTTTAATTTGCCTTTCAGGTACACCCTTAGCCAGTAGAGTGTTTGTCCAGTTATCCCAGCTGGCCTTTCCATCTTGTACACCAACCTTTCATAAGGAACAGTACCAAATGCTCATTGACAAGAAGGAAAATACAATTTTTCCCCGCTGTCTTATTTTAGTAACTGTCATAAAACTATCAAATTTATCAGACACGACTTTTCCTCTCTCAATCCATGCTGCCCCATTGTTATCAAGTTTGTCCTCTCTAGATCCTCAACTCTTCTCAGCCTAATTATTTAGTCCAGCACTTGGAATACTTATCAGTGCCACTGGTCTGTAATTTAGTCACCCTCCTGTATGTTCCTTTTTTTTAATATTGTGACTCTGCCTTTTTTCTTGTCTTGGATAGTTTATTACAAATTTTATATTACGAGTGACTAATTCATTAGCCATGGTGAGAGTGTTCCCCTGACTTTGTCGCATCTAGTTCCTCCAGGTGTTTTTTTTTATACCCCGTCTACAGTGAGTACAACGTCATCCATTGTTTCTTCCAGCTTTTCATAATCATAATCTGGGTCTTTGTATTGGTTCTATTGTAAAGACCTGAATTTTTTTTTTTTGAGTTCCTCACATAGTTCCTAATTCTTTTCTGTGAGAAATACCTCTTATCTCCTTAATCTGATTACATGGTCTCTCTCTGTTCCTTTTCTCCTTACATGGCTATAGAGCCACGTGCGTTACGCCTCAGCTTTTCTCCAAATACAATTTTCAAATTGCCTCTCTGCTTTTTTCCTCACTTGGGTGCATTAAATTTTACTAATGCTAGTAGTAGTAGTAATGTTAGTAGTAGTAGTAGTAGTAATGCTAGTAGTAGTAGCAATGTTAGTAGTAGTAGTAGTAATGTTAGTAGTAGTAGTAATGTTAGTAGTAGTAGTAATGCTAATAATGGTAGTAGTAGTGCTAGTAGTAGAAATGCTAGTAATAGTAGTAGTAATTCTAGTAATAGGAGTAGTAATGGTAGTAGTAGTAATGCTAGTTGTAGTAATGCTAGTATAGTAGCACAATGCTAGTAGCTTCAGTAATAGTAGTGCTAACAGTAGTAGTAGTAGTAGTAATACTAGTAGCATCAGTAGTAATACTACTAGAAATGCTAGTAGCATAATAGTAATGCTAGTAGCATAGTAGAGGACTGAGACATAGCAGTCCCTGTGGCTCAGCGGTAGCACACTCGCTCGCCCTTCGCGAGCGATTTCGCTTGGGTTCGTATCCTGACCATGGAGGATTAACCGGGCGCCAGTCCTTGACTGTAGCCTCTGTTCACCCAGCAGTGAATGGGTACCTGTTTTTTAAAAGATTTGGCGGGTCGTGTTCCAGGGGGAACTAGCAAGTAAGGCTTACCATGAGCCGCGGGAAGGTAAAGCTCTCACCCTAATAACAAGAGCAGTCGTCTGTTCCTGTACCCTCTTGTGTATCAAAAAAAAAAATAATGTTAGTAGCATCAACAGCAGTAGACGTACCTGCAGTAGCAGTACTTTTTATCATGATGTTTTTGGTGATTATATGTGGAATGTTTCTCTGGAAGTTGTATGGCAGAATGAAAGGATGTTACTAGTAAGCTGGAAGGTTCTGTACAATAAGGGTGGACCAATGAATGCAAGATAAATGTTCACTAAATGCAAGATGGTCATTGAACACTGTGGTTCAGAATCTCTACATCAGTGGAAACACGGTCTTGTGTAGATTAGATTACTCATGTAAAAATTGAACCAGGAATGACCTGTCAGTCGGACAGTAAATAAATTCACTCAGATCATTTCTAGTAGTTGAAGCTCGTATCACCTTGCACTCTGCCAGGCGTCTTGGCTGATCTGCAGAAGAGTCTTAGTGGGGAGTTCAGCAGACGTCTGCAGGAGTGGGAGAAGCTGAAGGGCGGGGCAGGGCCGGGCGTGCCCTGTGCCTCGGGCTGCGGCGCCCTCGTCCTGGCACCCGGGGTGGTCGCCACCCACCCTGAAGACCACCTCCCCTACGAGTTCCGCAAGAAGCTTCACGAGTGGGAGAAGATGAAGGAAAGGGAGAGGGAGAAGGTTAGTCACGCCAGCAACAAGTTTTCCAGTTTAGTTCATATATTATGCACCCCATACCCATCGTGTGGGCGGGAAAGGTTACACACACACATAATGGGCTCAGGAACTGAACCCATTATGTATCTCATTACCAAGACATTACTAGCATCATACTTTTCTAATTTAAACAAGTAAATTTGTCTACCCTGTTATTTTTGTGTCTCCGTATAGGGTAAGGTTGAAGTTCCGCGAGGACAGGAAGATGTCAAGACCAAGATTCATGGCGAGGATGATCTTCCTGCAGACTTCAGGAAGAAGCTGACTGAGTGGAAGATCCGAAAGGCTTTGGTGGGGCAGAGCCAGCACAACGTGGAGGAGCTGCAGAAGAACCTTGGTGAAGAGTTCAATCGTAAGATGGCGGAGTGGGAGAGAATCAAGGCCTCGGCCAGCCACGGACACATGAAGGCCGCTCCAGGACACCCGCAGGTGAAGGCCTCGGCCTCTGCAGGCAACATTCAGGTCAAACCTTCTGTCTCTGCGGGTCAGATCCACAAACCAGGCAGTGTCTTCAGTCAGTCTCAGGTTAAGACCTCGGTCTCAGCGAGTCAAGTTCTAGCCAAGCCCATGACTGTTGGACCTGGCTCCAGTCCCAGGCTGGACAGGAAGGGATCAGGTCACAAGATCAAGAAGATCAAGTCAGGCAAGACGGACAAGGTGCCCCTGGTGAGTAGCTGTGTCGTGGTGGCTCTCTAGCCCCCACACAGCATATATCATGTGGTGTGGTGACTCCATGCTATCACCACATGTTGTTCCTTCGGTGAACAAAGAATAAATTATAGATGTTTTCGTTCGTCTTTTTTAATGAGTGTTTGAGAGGGTGGTGAGGAGGGTAGGGAAAGTTGTGCTCATTTCCTTGATATTGTCCCATAACTTCTTAACATATCTTATAAAATTTATGTCCATGTTACTCCCTTTTAAATAACAGCAAACCCAGAGCTTACGTATTATATAATCAGAATTTTTATATATTGTTATTAGAATTTAATTGTGTATATTGAGGTTCTATTGTGTTTTATTTTCTAATGGAGTTAGTGCTTCCAACTGTGGAGAGGGGCGACCCAGGTTGTCCTCCATAAGAACTGTTACACATCTTGCCTGTCTCTCCTTCCACCAGGCTCCCTCTCCTGCCAGCGTCCTCCACCTCTCCTGCCAGCGTCCTCCACCTCTCCTGCCAGCGTCCTCCACCTCTCCTGCCAGCGTCCTCCACCTCTCCTTGTTTACTGTCCCCTCTCTTGTCTCTGTGCTGACTATACTTCCCCACGGGGGGGGGGGACGGTCCACCACCACACCCGGGGAGACAGTCCACCACCACACCCGGGGAGACAGTCCACCACCTCACCCGGGGAGACAGTCCACCACCACACCCGGGGAAACAGTCCACCACCACACCCGGGGAGACAGTCCACCACCTCACCCGGGGAGACAGTCCACCACCACACCCGGGGAAACAGTCCACCACCTCACCCGGGGAGACAGTCCACCACCACACCCGGGGAGACAGTCCACCACCACACCCGGGGAGACAGTCCACCACCACACCCGGGGAGACAGTCCATCACCACAATATTCAACAGTCAGCCTCCTCCCATCACTATAGTAATGTAACATCTGCTGCACGCCGACCATAAATGATCACATAACTAGAGGGAAGACTCTGTCCATTATACATTAGACATATTATACTATACTAGTGATATAATACTAGAGATTATATCAACCGTTAAGCTCACCGTCGCATTAATTACAAAGTAGCAACACAGATGGTCAGAGAGAGGGACCCAGTGCCGACCCCGACGTAGAGCAACAACAAACTATTTACATGTAAAGTTTACTCCTAAGTGTGTGTCTCATGAGTCACTATGTATAGTGATACTCACAAGCAGTTTCTGAGTGTGTGAATCATCTTAGGGTAAAGCTGAGAGCGGACACAAAGGGCGCGACAAGTCTGACAAGGAACTGCAGTGGCTGGAGAAGGAGCTGAACAAGGTGGAGAGGGAGACGCAGAGACTTGAGAGAGAGAAGGAGAAGTTCCTGGAGAGACAAGCCAGGTGAGGGCATCACGCTGCACGTGTCCAGTAGGGGCGGTGTCGGGGGTGTAGACTCTCTCTCTTCTATACCTTCCTATGTAACGCTAGAAATGTGTTTTCGGCGTTCATTATCATACTAGAAATATTTATTATACTTATTATCCTAAAAATGCCCGAAACGCTAGGATAATATGTTAGTTTTAATAATTTTCACTAACAAACGTGTTTTGGCTTTGCAAGAATGTAGGAACACCAATGTCATGTACTATCGCTAACCCAATATACCTTCTTGTATATAAATAAATTAATAAGATACGTAACTACAAACATTGGCAAGAATACTTCATCAGAACACGTCGCATGACCACTTGCTAACACTAATATCAAATTGGTCCTCAGACTGGAGAAGATGCGGCAGGCCATGGGTCAGGGAGGTCCGGCCAAGAAGAAGGAGATCTACATCAAGACGTCAACGGGAGAGTTCCGGTTCGAGGGTATAAGCCAGACGTTCACCAAGAAGCTGTACGAGTGGGAGGAGCGGCGAGGCATCCGGCCGGAGTCCTCCACCATCGCCCTTCTTGACCCCAACTACAAGGCCCCGGAGAAGGAGGTCCAGGAGAAGCCCAAGAGCCCAGAGCTCCTCAGGCTCGTCAGGTAGGTGCTGTTAGGCGAGATAAACACACTCACAGACAACACACACATTGACAGACACAGCCACTTTGTCTATGAGTGTGTCTGTCTGTCTGTGAGTGTCTCTGTCTGTCTGTCTAAGGTGGGATCCAGGCCCTATGCTTGGGACTAGCCTCCTCCTACTTTTCAAGATGACACATGGGTGGTATGTAACTGTTACAGGCTATATAGTGAGGATCGGGCCCCGTGTCCCCCCTTAAGATGGATGAGCTCCAGTTGCAGTAGGGGAGTGACACTAACGTGGCTGAACACATGATGACCAATCCACACATCAGAAAATAGAGGCAATAATGGTCCGTCCTGATCCATCATCAAGTTGTGTAATAGCAAGCAAGTGGAAGAGACAAATCAAATTAAGGGGACAAAT